>NW_008751660.1:1053416-1073274 GCF_000715545.1 Opisthorchis viverrini
CGTTGGTTGCCCCGGAGATCTCGCCGAATTTTCCATGAGTTATGATGGTCAGTTCAGTAAACATTTATTAAGAACCCGTATGCATGCTATGGAAGGAGTTCACGCTGGAGAGATATACCTCAGATAGAAGAAAGCGGACACCATAGTAACAAACATGAGCCAGTTCACTAGGAAAAAAACTGGAGAAAAACCTATCCTTGCATTTGTTTTGAGTTCAGTTATCAGAAAAAAACCTTAAAATAAAGGAAGATTGGATGGTTAAATGCTGAGTGGAATTACTTACACTGTGTTACAGGACATAAAAACTCACAATATATCGCCCTGCAACCAATGCACTCGAAGAATACCATCTGAATCCGAATTTATGGTTCACAGCCATGTAATTGGCAAAGTGATATAAAAAGATCGGTAAGAAATTGAATTATTCCAACCCCTGGATATAAGCATCATCAAGCATCATCCATAAGCCCAGAAAATTTGATTATGAGAGACTAGACACAATATCGCTTGACAAGCGTGACGTTAGTGCAGAATTCAGTTTTAATCAGGAACAATTAATCTGACAAGCGGTGTAATGAACCAAAAAACCAATGAATCTGATTTGTGTTATATCCAAACAAATTCGAAGGCCTAAGAAAATCATGATCATTCAGTTAGTTTGTGGAAATGTAAGGCATAACTTTTCCAAATTCCTTCCTAGTATTAGACTAACGACCTAAGCAGGATGGAGAAATATCACCATTTTTATCAACGCAAAATTTTGTGGCGCCACAAGATCCTGATTTTCAACGACGGGCAACTTTGTGTGCATGAGAAAACTTACTCCAACGGCTCCACATATTGGTAAGAAACCTTCAGTCATAACCGCCTTAGAATCTCGCCGTTTCGACCAAAGATCCATTTGACACTGGACAAAAAACGCATGGCAGTCATGTTGACAAATCCATTTAACACTGGACAAAAAACGCATGACAGTTTTTGGGGAAAGACAGCACCAAGTGCTTCTGATAGGATTACACCAAATACTCTGTCATTTTGTTTTCGAGTATTTCCGAGTCAAAAGCTTTTAGACACCATGCTAAAAACACTAATTTTGTGGACAAAGTGCAACTAGCCAGTTCTATTGGTGCAATAAAGAAAGGCACACATAATTAAGGCAGTAAATTCGAAAAGCAAAGAAGTGACTGTCTTATCACTATAGGACGTTTTGACTAAAATATTTTCATCTACACTGGTAGTGTATAGGTTGGACGTACTCTACTCCATTGGATCAATTTTCAGTTCTGTTCGTACGAAGCACTGGGTGACCATAGACTGTATACGCCTCGTTACTTTAAAACACTACAGAGACGATTACGTCAAGATGCCATTTCTCATAGTTTCAATGAGTAATGTTTTGGGGCGTCGCATTGTCCGAGTCGCTATGCACACTCATTCCCCTTGGGAGTTGGTCACGTTTGGGCGCGGCTGGCACAGACGGTGCATAATTGAGTTTAAGCCGAGTGCACAGTGAATGAGTCATTTGAACTTGTTTAACACAACGGTACACGCATCGAATGAAATGTCTTCACCCAATTCACGTTGTTTTTGAACAGAGTTACCAACCCGTAGCTTAAAATGTGGATCGACAATGTTACACACCCTACATGATAGCCGAACAAATCGAGTTGACAACTAACTAAAGGACTTGAAGAATGATTAAACGGATTCGATTATGCTGTTTGAGCATCCGGATGGACGGAAAATGTCGAAGTATAATTCGCTACACGAACGTGCGGTGCTGTACTTGCACGTCCTGTTTCATTACAAAATGTAGAGAAAACCAGTGAGGTCCATAAGCGTATAAAATGGAGATCCGCCTTACTGACCGATAATTTGGGTAACAAGTATTAGGAAGCCAGGTATAGATCAACTGCATTTTCTCAGCTCGTGTCCTAGTTGGAGTCAATTTAGTTTCCGTGTAAACTGTGGGCTTATTGGACAAATTAAAGTAAGGTATTTTTGGTTTGCTGCCAGATTTTTCCTTTGAAATCCGGATGCCTATCACAAAACAGGGTCACACGCGGCCGATAATTAGTTGAAACCAAGGAACCGGAGAGTATGATTCCAGTTGTCAACTTATATTTCAAAATTCGACCGTTTTTACAGGATTTGTCAAAATGCCATGCTGCTCAGAAATGTATGGAAAGGCAGTAATCATTGGGGTACTTCATGAGAGCAATTTACTTCACATAAGTGAAAAAAAACTGGTATTCTTAATATTTGTTTTGAACGATAAACTTTGGATCATTGAGATGTTTATTCATGCAGCCATATCAGAGAGTTAGCCATTTTAAGAAGGGTCGTTGATCTGAACAGTCGTACACACGTATCTTGTACTCAGCCTTGCTAAACTGCAGTAGTATTTGTCATTCAATACTTTGTTTTGGTGCACTATCTAGAGATAAAATATAACAATAACGACACTTGTGGGAAGGTGATAAGATGATAAGGCACTGTTTGTTCCGAAAAAATTCTAATTGGCTTGCAGACATGGCAAGTCATATTGATTAAATCAAAAGATTTCGAGTGCATACATGATTATTTCAAGATGCCTATAAAAGCAAAACATAATTGTGCATGTATGTGTGCATGTGAACTTCACTGGAGATCGGTTAGGATTGTCGGTGGTTCGATTTACAGTATCTTCCCTGACACAATCGGCCCTGCTTGTTGACCATAGCAAATCAAGTGTTGGCTGACAGGGCTTTCGCCACTCATTGAGTCGGCGCTCAGTTCACCACTCCGACAAAATTTTAAGTTTTACCAAGTGCCTCTTGACCTCGTTAATCTCAGTTGCATGAAGATATTACACTTACAACCGATTCCACAACTTTCTCCGTACTTTCTTACCATGATTAAGTCTAGCTTTCGTGTGCATCAACAAGCTCTCTACCATAATAGTTGGATGCAAAATAGATTTTTTATTCAAAGTAAGGTGTGGGAACCGGCCCGGGATCTAGCATTCCACATTTGCGACCTTCAAGATCTGTAACATTGTTGTAAGGGCTTTTATACCTACCTCGACAGAGTTCCACGCTTGGGCATACTGTTCAATTCATTGAGCGTGAAACCATCTTGGTGGTGTTGATCTACGTTTTGACCCTAAACTAAAGCGTAGAGTTAAGCTCAGACAGAGCTGTACTCTTTTCTTTGCAACAATAAATAACGGGTAGCGACTTGCTGGGGCCATACCACTGATACGGGCAATAGGCCCAGCGTTCCCATGAATTATATGCGCACTCGTGCACCTTAAACTGCTTAAAAACTTAGCTTTCTATCAAATTGCTGATTTCACGGGAATGGTCCCCGTTAAATCTTTGTTCAGATTTAGTATGCGGTCGCTCTTCTGGTGGCTTAAGCAGTTTTCGTGTTATTCTTCAAGTACACCAGTACTCAGCAAGCCTTTTCGGCAGCATCTGCGTAGCAGTATGTAAAAGCAGGGAGGGTCACCATAAATCAGAGACCAATTTGTAATCCATATGCTTTTCGGATGATTATAGAGAGACTCTCCCTGTTGCCTCAAACTGAGTTTTATAGACTTCACACTTTTCCTCTGTACTCTTCAACTTAAATACCAGTGGTGTTTCTTTTCAAAACCTTATTATTTGACGTGAATTTCCAGATTCATCTGCTACCTGCTATGTAACCATACTTCTAAATGAAAGCTCATTTACCAAATAAACTTGGGGAACGGATGAATTCACCATTTAAACAGCCTTCTATCCTTGGTACTTCCGAATGACGTCATGTATTGTTTTCACTCTCTTTAGGTAAACTCTGCAATACCTTTATGGTAAATCGCCGTTATCCAATTTTCAAAAGGAACCCGGCGGCACACTGCTGTATCCTCTAGCTCGGCTGGGCCCTTTGTTGAAAAGTTTCTATAAAAATCTCATATTTGAACTTTGGCTCTGTCAAACCTAAGGCACAACGTTTTTTCTTATTTGTAGGTTGGTTACCGCGCACTTTTTCTGGGCGATACAGCCCACTGTCCTTATTTTATCCCTGTATTGTTTCAGAAACATTTGCACTGTCGCCAAGTCACTGGAGCACGGTTGTAGATGAAGCAAGGGAGTGGGAATACCATCAGATTGTGTAGTCAATAATCAGTTTGCTGCATGCTCACCTTTCTCATAATCAACTATGATACACATTAGATTTCACCTCAAAACCATTTTGACTTCTGCCCACAACTGCGGTTTAGCGATTCGGTTCACGAATTTGACTCAGGAGACACCGTAGGTTTCAGCGTTTCAGTCAATATCCGAGTTTGTGTGCATTTTAGGGGTCATATTCATCGTGCAGATGGTTGGAGGCTAATAGATTTGAATGAGAGCGGATGGTCTTTAAACCGATTGATATTTATCAGTGTGTCGCTTTTTTTTCTGAGATCTCTCCAATAATCTTTACTACCTCTCACCACGAACAAATGTAGAGGTTTCGCATGGTTACTGACCCTTGCAATGGAATCAAATGTAAGTGATCGTAAAGCACACAAGCCTTGTCAGGGAAGACAATGTCCAGATTTCGCAACACTTTATTTGTGTTCTGGGGAACACTACTGAGCGGAATTCTAATACTTCATCGTAATCCCCTTGGTGAAAATAGTGAATGTTACATCTAAAACAATTACAAATACATGAGAAGCTTATTGGCGTTTCGGTTGTCCGCAGTGGTGAAAAAGCAACGTACGGGATTCACGTCCGTGTTATGCTGCATTTTTATAAAAGTTGATCCGCAGATTCTGATGTCCAGGATGTATGCAACTTACACCAGAATGCAAAACCAGACAAACTCATGGAACTTATTGAACGAATATGTCCTGACTTTCGGATTTAACTGTCTGTTGGAAACACTGCTCCGACGCTTGTAGACTTTTCTTTGTTGAGTCTTCCCCCGAACTATTGTGAATGATGATTTTGTCTGGTAATATGATGGACTTGTGGCAATTTTGTAAGCGCCAGCACAAGAATATGAGGGAGAATACATCGAGTCATGTAATGAATGCAAACATTGAACGCTTGACCGCAAACTTGCGTAGGAAGTTCAGAAGTTAAACCAATTTAGCTCATACTTTCTTTAGTTTACTGTCCGGATTTATATGTTCGGATAGTTCACAGTAAAAATCAGTTGTTCGGAAGTTTCTCTATTTTTAGGGAGAATATTTCATCGTTTTTAATCGCACAATGCACTTGGTGATTGAACGACAATCTGGTAGTACCAACATCAAAACTCCTAACTTCCAGTGAATAGTGGACTGATAAAAAAGCACAAGCCCTTGTACAAGAAGCATCGTTGTTCGTTTTTGTGCGTCACACATCTCCGTTGGTGTTGCTTGGAAGCTAGTCACACAGAGTAACATGGGACGCTATACTGATCGATAGGTTTCACAAACATTCCCACCACTGTATTCTTTTCTTTGTGGTGTCACATCCTCGATATTCACAAACTATTGTTCAAATCTGTCTCAATTTGCCAAAGAGGCCGTTTATTTGTGGTCACAAACATTCCCACCACTGTATTCTTTTCTTTGTGGTGTCACATCCTCGATATTCACAAACTATTGTTCAAATCTGTCTCAATTTGCCAAAGAGGCCGTATTATTTGTGGGTAACTGCACTGACGCATTACGTCTTGTTCCGTTCACAGAGTTTTTGATCATTTGCTATTATCAGATACACTATACCATTTCACTTGTTCCATCTGAGAATCGCCAATCAAATGATCCTTTGAAAAAACCAGTCTGCGTCCTCGTCAACCCAGTTTGTCCGAAAGACCTATTTTATACGTTACTTATCAGCCTGTTTACAGCCGAACTGATGTTTACATAGTCTGACGGACAAACTCTGCATTGGCTGATAAAATCGATCGCGCAGTAAAACCGTAAAACCTAAATCGAGGCTAGGAATTCCGCATCTCTGTTTGCGAATCACTTGGTCACAGTTGGTCGTGTGGTCGATACTAAGACAGCTTTCGAACATCTGCACCTTGGGGGCAGCCGAAAGGCATTGGCACTCGTACAGCCTGCATTCATTGAAGCACGGCCACCCCTGTGGTCTACACAGGTGGCTCGTTTTGAGACGCGTCGGCTACAATGGCCCCAAATTACGATTTCTGTGACTTCTGTGACCTTTATTGGGTACGTGATGCACAATACTGCCACCAAGCTAACATTATGTAAAAAAGGTGTATGCGAATTAAAAAGTTAAATGGGGTAAAAATATTTCTCAAATCTTGTCTTGTGTTCTTCTTGTGGAAATATGGGCTACTCATTCGGCAATGTTACATAAAGGAAAAGAGCTTAAATGACATTTCTCCTTCAAGAGCAGGAAACAGGTCTACCACTTTCGGTCAAGCTAAGTAATAGTACGCATCTATTTTAACATTATTGTACTCTATTTCAACTTGTATTTCTATGAGACGTGTTTCAATGTAAATAGGTGTTCTTTATTTTAGTTTTTATTGGAATTATGTTTGTTTCTTGAAAGAGTCAAATCTCTGCAACTAATATAAGTTCTAAGGTGGCAAGAAAGCAGAACCGTCGTTGAGCTTGGAGTAAAAAACAATACAAGATCACTGACTGCTAGAGTATGTCACAACAGTTATGAGGGTCGGCTATCAAAAAGTAACGGCCTCATTCATTTCAAATAATTCTTTCTAGTGTAACTTTGCTACTGGTAATCGATCCAGCTGATGGTAAGCATACTGTCGTTCCATGTTAGGACGTGGCTTTACAACTTAGTTCAAACAAAATCACCGGATACATCCAAGCTACTGAACTGAATCAGAGCATCTGGAGTCACGATCATATGGACCGTTTCAGTACGCCAATTCGGATTAAGTCATTCCACAAACGATCACAAGGGAATTACGTGTACTTAGATCCGTTGGTAAAAATTGGACGATCAGTTAAATATAAAGGTAAACTGTAAGTAAAGAAAGACGAAGTCTGGAAACACATTCACTTGAAAACTAAGCTGATTTTTACAGGGAACACAACTGCTACCCAAATGAATCTATGGTTTATGATATTCTCTACTAAATGTGATGCATAAACGCTACCTCATATCTCCGTTAGAGTCTGTTGTAAGCCAAGGAATATATAGGTCAGCGAAGGGCACTGCCGAACCGGCAACTCATGTGCACTAATTAATTTACCGTCACTTTAGACATCAATCAAGACACGAAAATGCAGCAGAGGATAACTGTATTAGAGCATAAAAGCAAAGAAGTGTTCTCTTAGTACAAGTCGAGTACTAAGTGGTGCAATTAAGTCCTTCTCTCCTTGCAAGTATACTCTGCTCGTGTTGTTTTGGTTGCACAAGATTTTTGTCACGTCAAAACATGTTAAAACAGTTAATCAGAAGAGCAAGAAGACGTTATATACTGCATGTAAATATGTCCTTCATATTCTTCAGCCACCCTGAAGTAAAACGCTTTCATGGGTTAAGTTGTGGGTGGTCGAGGCATTTGTAGCCTGCACGGTCAAATTATTCGTCTGAACAGCCGTCCTAGCGAAATCACTCTGGTGAGTTCAAACCACGGGGAGGAAGCACTGGACTCGTGTTTTGCTCCACTTGAAGCCCATCGACAGCACATACATCTGACCGCACCGGGGTTTAAACTCCGGACATCTGATGTGCGAGGCGAGCCTGTTACAACTATTTCACCAGCATACGCTGGATGCATCTGAATTCTCACGTCTGAGTAGACGAGTGGTTGATGGATATGCCCGACGATCCAATCGAGGATCCACTAACACCATGGTTGTGTTGATCGATTGGCACGCATGTCAGGATTTCCCTGCCGGGTAGCACCACAAACGCTCGAAACATGCTGGACAATTTGTGGTTAGTTGTGGTCAGTTGCGGGATTCGTAGAACGCGCGCTCCCATGAACCGTTTGAACGGTCGTCTTCCTGTACTAGCTTAATCATTCTGGTTGGGGATTCGTAAATTCAGCGGGGTAGTAGCTGTCTATGTTGATGTAGCAATGTCTGGCATGGTGCGTACAGGTCTGCCACACTGTGGATGGTCACGGTTATGCGGTATGGTAAGCTTAACCAGCATCATTGGAACGAGAATGCTGCGTAGGTCCTTGAAAAATATAGCACTAACGGATGGCAAGCCACGGTGCTGGTCCCATGAGTTCATGGTTAATGCCTACACGCCTGCACACACCTAACACGTTGACGAAATCCAATCAGCCCTCTGGGCATGCCAGTATCAGAACATGCGTTTGGTCATACAACGTCCTCCTGTCTCCATGGCATGCGACCGAACGCAAGAGCGTGTCCGCATGTTCTGCCAGGTTTTCTGTACAGGTGTATATCAGGTGTCCTGATAAGCCTTCCATCACGGCTGTTTGTCATTACTCTTCTGCTGGCCAGATTGAGCTCCTAATGTAGGAGCGCGCGAATCTCGACATGATTGCATTTCCCCTTTTTTTTCGGCACTAGCCCCTATTCCTTCATGGCTTTGGTCCAGACAAATAAGAAGTAGTCTGCGTAACCTCGCTTCCGAACTTGTCCTGTGTGTCCTACGCCCGGAAGAAATAACATCTGAACCTCATCTCAATGGTTTGTTTAGCATAATGACAGATGATCACTGAACCATGCGTGACAACAACACAACTGACTTTTTTGCACTCTGCAATTGATCCACTCTGCTCTTGGACTTCTAATTTTTTCGGTTGGATCTGAAGTGGTATGGCTGTAGTACTTGATGTATTGCTGCGCCACCCTTTTTCTGCAGCATACTTTCTAACATTTGTATCGCGTCCCATCAGAATGACAAGGAGGATGAGTAATGCGTTTTGTTTGCTCGTCACAGAAAAAAATATTGGTTGGAAAATTCCAAACCACTGTCCACCTACCTGATTGTCTGTCAGCCTACCTAACCGGGAAATCACAATGCAAAGTTGTAAATGAATTCGCTTTTAGATTTGACTAAAGATCATCTGTGATTCACTATCAATGGGCACAGAAGACCGAAAGAACTTCTTTGCGCCTGATCGGAGAAAGAAAACTTCAGTTACTTCCAGGGTAAATCGAAACTTTTCTAAGGTTAAAAGGATGCAAGTATTATTACAGATTGTTCATATATATATATATATATATATACCATTCTAGGGAAACATTCCAAGGTCTCTGTTTACAGCAGCCCCAAGTAGTAAGTACACAACTCAAGCACTGTAGTGTTTTCTGCTATTTCGAAATTCCGATGGGGTAGTTTTGATTAGACAAACTATTTTCAACCAGGTCTTAATGGGAAGAAGCAATTTTGTTTCGATAGGCCAAAATGGTTGTGTACGTTACTGTACCAAAGATAATGCTTGGTCACAAGCTGTCCCTGTTCCCATATCTACAGGACGTGCGGAAGTTGTGTCCACATTTTTCGGTGGAGATAAAAGTATGGGGTATGAAATTTCTGACAGGACATTCTCACGGTAGTCGAAGATTGGTAGGATCTTTAGGTGTATTTTTAGTGTCAGATGAAGACCAAGTAAACACTGGTGCAAAACCGTCACATCATGCATCAGCTAGGTGAAATTTCTCCCTCAGTAACGGTTTTGTTAGTGTAAATTATCTACTTCCCTCTTATGGCACTCAGAGTTATTTGCCGGGTCCCACAGTCTATAGTTTTGTTTGGCGCTACCTAAGTCAGTAGATGTTCCAGCGCTTGAAAACAACTGGGACTAATTTTTTCCAAACTGTATGCGGAAGCATTGCTACATATAACTACTGGCGGTGCGAAAACTTATTACCTGTCGGAACTGATTTCTTGCTTCTTAATACATCTTTCTGGTACATTCAATAGGCATAGAAATGGATGTGTTGAGTATTACCAGAAACTGCTGTGAACTTCTGACTATGTGAAAGATTTTGGCACTGCACAAGTTTTCTCACCTGAGAAGGTTTTAGTCTGTCTCCAGATGGTTGTTAAACGAGATAATGAACAAGTATACACAAAACACATGTCTCTCAACCAGAGGTCAGCGACGCGTAACACCGAGGGTCCATAGAATGTGCAAACTTACGAAGAGCACAAGCGGCAGTTAAAATATCACCAAAGTGGACCCAAGAAATCAAGGGATCTTCCATCAAGTTACGAGTTTTATTTTGGAAACTATCTGAATGAATCGTAGGAAGCCCACGTGCATGATACGGCTCGTGAAGTCTCGTGGTCGGACGACATTTTCTGCTTGTGGATCAACGTTTTTGGACTCAGTTTAGTAATGTACTCATCGATGAATCGATTAAAATGAAGGTGCACAGGTCAGAAAGAGATAATGATTTTCCTAAACTGGTTAAAAATTATCTCATAGTCGGAACGCATCCTCATATTGCTGTTGAAGTTTAACAGAGGGGACAGTCAGTGTTCCCCGGGTTCGAAGAACAATTTGGTGACAAATCACCATTCTTATCTGTCTAACTGAACAGTTGTTGAGCCTTTGAAATGAGGGCGGATAATGTTTAACCCATCATGCAGAATTTTGGAAACTATAGGTAGACCTATACACCAAATGAGAACAATGTACAATGAGAACAATGTAATTCATCAGGGCTTTCGCTGTAGGCGATAATATAGATAATATAGATAATATAGATATTGTTAACAGAACACGCAAGTACAAGAACACAATGTGCTACACTGTAACAAGAAGTCTATAAACTGCACTGCACATTGCATTTATTTATGCATCCGGGCAGATTGTCGTTACAAACTTTTGAAGTGGAGCCGCTCAAAATGCTTGCTTGGACGTACTCTTCTGAGGTCTACCACATCCCCGTCCACTTCTTTCCACTTTCATTTCAAAGAGTGGTCTAACGTTATGCCGGCGAAAGTAGTGAAAGTTAACCGTATGTTGTTAGACAGTGAAACGAGATTCGAGAAGTCCCAGTACATGTGGTATTAACAAAAAAGACGTCCCGGGATGGACACAATTTTTCGAGATATGGGGAATTCCAAGCGAATAGGGGTGGGCCTCACTCTCTAGAATGTGCATCCTGTAAGCAGGAAGTTGGAAATTGGAGTCTGTTCCTGGGCGCATCTTTTTGTTCATGCGACGCTTGTTTCGACTATTGTAAATTGCTATTATAAATTGCTAAAACACTATCCAATGCATGTTCACAGCGTTTTCTGGAATAGAGCAATTTAAATTTATCTAAGTTGGTAACCGGTGCCAGATGTTAAGCGTCAGTTGAGATGGACTAATGTGACGTAAAAAGTCATTTTAATGAAGATTTCACCCTGCCTGTAAAGTCGCTTAAAAGTGGTTGGGTCCTTACGGCTACCTCATTCTTGTCGAGCAATGCGTTCCTCAAAAATTCCTAAAGAGATTTGAACCAGCGATTTGTTGGATTTTCACCAGCGGCTAATCAGTATTGTGAATGACTCATGCTTAGGCGAGGTGTAGTGCTACTCATCCTCTAGTTATTTAATTAACACCGCATCTTTAGGCGACCAGCTGCTAACTTGGCTAGTTCCTAGATGGAAAGTTCTTGCGATCTTTAGGAATACCTTTTTCTGGCAATTACGTAAAAAACCAATCAAAATGAATGCAAATCTCCTGGACTGCATGAGCAGCACACGTGAAAAATCGTTACTGGAGCAGTTGGGCAACACGTTCTACGTGATAAAGATTCCGTGGTTGGGAAGCGAGTGGCGCGATATCCTGTCTAAGTATGAGTTAATCATGCGCCTGATCAGCCGCTCGTGGCTGTGGTTTTCCATCTAACTAACAAGTGGAAGTTCACACGGTTGACTGTTTTCTGGAACAATGAAGTACTGTACGGTGCCTTCATTATTTTCGTCAATTGACTTATTTCTCCACTAAGTCCCCTCAAGCGATTAGCGAGCAAATGTTTGGTAATGTAAGAAGTTAATTTAGTGGTGCCCCATCCGTATACTTTGTTCGAAATTCCCTATGGTTTTGGTCAACCATTCATGATGTGTATTTATTGACCAACAAAAGGGGGATTAATTGAATCCACTGTCTTTGTATTTCTATGATTATTTCGATTACTTTTAATACAGCGATCCGAAAGAATGCATGCGGTAAAATAACCGCAGAACTGCTCAGCAGAGAGAGCTTAATTTAAATCTTTGAAGGGGAGCTCCCATAGCAAACCACTTGAAAATGTCTTACTTGATCTAGGAGTACTGCATTTTCCTATTGGTACCTTACGGACAACTTCTGGAATTACGCACACCCACTTCACTCGGACCGTAGAATCGCCCGCAAGCTTACGTTACAAGCGTGGTATGAAATCATCGTTTTTAAATTTGTTAAAAATCACTGGGTGAGCAAATGTCAATGTGAGGCGATGAAACCCGCCTTCCAATGCAGGACTAACCGTACACGCTATTCATGTTCTATGTTATCACTGTGCCAAAATCATGCTCACGAAGAAGCACAGCGATTCATTTCCTTGCTGAAGTAGGGCTTACTAATCAGGACATGACCATAAGGTGAAGCTTTGTTGGTACTTTAGGCGCCATAAAAATCGTGACAGCTTGTCATTCACTGACGTTGCGCCGAATTTCATCCGACTGTTTACAGAAGGCAGTTTGGTGAGAAAGCTCGTGTGTTGTACCAAAAAGAGCTAACTGCACGACTATAGTGACAAATGAAAAGGTTCAATTTTTAATGCAGAAGAATTTACAAAGATTTATACTGATGGATTGAGGCAAAAACTTAGTAGCACTACTTGCGTGATTGTTTGATAGTAAATATGTTATTATCCGTCTTTTTTGCCCACGTCTTCGTTGTTTGCCAGTGAAGACAGTCGTTCAGAACCTTAAAAATCAATGACGCAAAAGAGAGATTACAAACTCCTTGCGCTCACACAACCTTCCTTGGTTAGCCTGGCAGATTTCAACAAAACCACAATGATGGTGGCGAAAAGACCGGAGGTGGTTTTTAAATTAACAATTCACGGACCATTGATGCATCTTTGGCTTGAAAATCAATCTAAGACGCTGTAGGCGGTCTATCTATGTGCGACTCCTTGGCCGCATGAAGAAAACTTCTATTTGAGGGAAGTTTGAGAAAAACCCTACTACTAGTTGTGGAGCACTTTATTTTTATTTGGGATCATAGTATATTTTAAACTATGCTTTGTTTGGCTATTCTGTCACCTGGACCGGATTCTTGTTTGATTGAATTTGTAATGGCAAATAATTTTGAGACAGTGTAAAGGCTACTAGATGATTGTTGCTTGATGTAATAATCCATTGAACAAGATTGCTTAGTGCGTTTACCTTGAGTGTAAGTGCTTTCTATCCCATAATCTGTGTTTTCAAGTAGAAAAAACATTTGATTTATTTCCAAATATATTTTATTCGTTGAAATTCAGATCGTACTTGTCCTTTATGTTTAGTAGTTGTGGAAAATCATCCCATTAGTTTCGACCTCGAAAACTGGATTTTGTTCCGAAAATATGAATGGGATATTTCAGCGTCACCGGTCGGGACATAGGAGTATCTCCGCGCAAGTAATCCCCGATTAGCTCAAAAAACCTCAAACTGTCCATTGCAGCAGGTAGCAGCAACTTCAGAATTTTTTGGGATATGAAAAATGGCCTAAGTGATTGTAGCACTTGTCAATCAATCTCTGCTGTGACTGAAACAAATATGACGGTTCTTCCTCTCTGCCATCCATGGTAGCGACACTTTTTCTGGGGTTTTCTAAAATACAAAGGAAAGACTCCGTTCGGCCTTAAGTGAAACCATTTACTGGTAAAAGGAAGAAGGCGTTCACTGCGGAGCTTTATTATTATAAAAAGCTACTTGCATACCTCATCAGTAGTATTTACCGTTACATTGGTATAACATACGAAAGAAACTGCTTTTTCCACCACAAAGTTCTCTAATAACATCTGGGTAAAATAACAGTCGAAGAAAATAATAAAAATAGCATTTTAACTATCAGTAGCTTAAAAGGAGGAATATTTTGAGAGAGAGAATCTTCCATCTGAGCAGTCGTTACTAAAGAAACCAGCCATCACGTGTAAGCATAATGGGGATTCCGTGGATGGAGGATACGCGGCGGTATATCCCACCTAAATACCTTTTGATCACACCACCGATTAGTTGTTTGCGGTGGAAAGAGTTGGGCTTTAACCAGCAACCGGCTGTTGCGAACTGATTCCCCCTGGGGATTCGTGAGATGAGCGCTGCTGATGATTTTCAATAAAGATGAATCAGAAGTAGAATGCATTTCTTTTTTGACGTAAACTTAGTCCACTTACAAGACAAAGTCTTCGTGCAGTCCCCAAATCTCCTCACAATATCAATATAGTGCTAAGAAACTACGAAAAATATCTGACTTTATCTTGCGCATACGATTCACTTTGGTTCGGTAAATTTTACGCTGTTGAAAAAAGTCCAAAAGGGGCGAGCTGACAATTTCACCTTGAGACGAGGCGGCTTAGATCCTCAAAAATCCAAATAAGACTACCACATCAGATTACTAACTTTCTGAAGACCAGGCACCCCATACACCACACTCATTACCTCAGTGGTGCCACAATTTTCGTTCACAGGATCTGGTTCTTCGTGTATTTGTGCTGTCGGCGATTAAAGTGCAATTTTTGCACTGAAAATTTGCACGTATGGGTTTGTGTGGCTACTGGCTGAAATGCGGATAAATGCAGGTTTCACAACATCTACTTTTCTGGCAGCCTGACAGATGGCTACTCCCATACGACGGAGAAAGTATGCTGCCATGCACTTTGACAAGGTTTTCCTTATCAGCTCTGTTTTACCACTGCTATTTCGGTCGAAGAGATAAGAGTGGAGAATGCTCCAGCACTGATAGCAACTTTATTCCTGAGGACTATGAGTTGCGCAATTGATCTTGTGTACGGCATGAAAAACTTCTTAATCCCGCGATCCCGGCAAAGTTTTCAGTGCCCCAAACTTGTGGAAAAATTTTCAGTGTTTTTTTACCAAGAAAGATAAAGTCCACAGATTTTGACTAGATGCACGAACTTGCCTGAAAACTGGTGAGCGTGAAACATTGGCCAAACTCAGCCTACTTCCTCTGAAGCAACGCTGTGCAGTTTCGGATCCAATCATTACCTATCAGTTCCTCAAAGTGAATTCGGAAGCAAACTTTCATCACTGGCTGTCAATCAGATGGTAGATGGTCTGTTCGCCAACTTAGTAGGTGATTTGATGCTGAGGACATTGTAAATGCGTGGTGGGTTAGGAGAGCTCAAAGACCTCCTTCATTTAGCCTCCAAAAGCAGTGCAAGGTAAACTGAATTAAGGTTAACCACCCACAGTATAGAAAAGCTACTAGCCAAATCAACCCCATCAGGCAGAGTAACTAACTCTAATCCATGAAATCGGGTTCAGGGTCTTCTGACCGTAAGTTAAAAAGGAAACCGGATGCCACGTAAATCTGTGCATGTCACACCAGGTTCTGGGATGGTTTTGACAGCGGATTAACTGTGTCTGGAGGCAGCTCAAAAAGTTCTCAAGGAATCTGGCTTGTGGAAAAGCTCAAACGGAGTTTTTTCACGTTCCGCTGCTGGACGGTCCACTGACCAGTGTATATTAAATAAATTAATCGTTAAAATGCGACTGCTTTAGTCATCGGTTCACCCCTTGCAGTTCCTCGTAAAACCAAATGTTTGCAGTTTTTTCACCTGAAGTTTACCTACTATGCAGTCCGAACATATCCAGGTTTTGTGGGTTTTATTAAAATGATATTTTTCTGACCGATTTTTGGGAACCCCATGTCATCCGCGTACGTTCAGATTTCTCTCACTCTATCAGTCAAATCAGTCTACCAATTTCGAGGATCAATCACAGGCAATCCATGCTGAACTATAGCACTTGAAAACACCATTTTCAAACTAATTCCAGGGAAAGACTCATCAGAACTATGATCTGACGACATTCAGTAGACAACGATAAACTGGCAGTTTATCATTTGGTTGAACGCAATAAAAAGGCAGAGGAAAATTACGTTTGTTTTGACGGAAACATCAACAAGGCGATAGTCCAAATAGAGTGTTATTTTGCTAAAAGTTATTTTGTGAACATTTTTCTGCGTTGGAAAAAAGTTCTCTAACGACTTCCTGGTTGGGGCAATTAAGCCGGTGACAGTAAGACAGATGGCTTTTGGTAATAGAACTTGCGGTTCTGTCATAGACTTTAATTAAACGCCACGCCGGATTTGCAGATTAGCATAGCTGATTGCTCTGTAGCCTTAGTGATTTTCCCCAAAGAACTTCAACTGACTGTTTCCGAACATTTAAACCGTCATTCTGTGCTTACACATGTTTGTAATGCCACTTCAAAATAAATGTTAATGAACTATATCCATTTCGCTCGAATACATGAAAAAATAGAACCTTTTGGAATTCCGGAAAATCGGACTGTTCCCCCTTACCTTTGGTGAATCATTAATCATAGTATTCTAAGCTGATCTGTTTGTTCTGTGAACTTAACGGTTCTGTCGTACAAATGGGCTTAGAATAGATCAACCAACAGATACAAATATACCTCTGGGACGATGAGAACAAGTAGTGTTTGGTTGACTTAGTAATCACTTCGGAGAACACAGGGCTGAGCTAGAGCATTAAACACAGAGTTAGAGAGAGAGACAGATCTCTGAGTGGAACCTGCCTCCCTAAACGTTAAAAACGTTAGTAGCGATGTGTATAAAGAATCATGTCCTGTCAATGTTTGATTTATTTGTTAACAGGGGATCATATGTTGAATATTGCTTGCAATCAAAAGTCCTTAACGTATTTGTAAGAGCTGAATATGCTCCCAGTAACTGGATATAGCATCTGCTCGTAATGTTCATGCAGAACTGTCATCATCATCATCATCGACAGCACGACTTCATTATTGAACACCAATATGTATTGAGAAATATCTCGGCTGACTGATGATCCGCGAAATTCCCTGTCAGACATACCATCTGCATGTCCCAGAAGACTGTGTCCATATTCCTAATATATTTCTATTTGAATTTAGTTGTTGTGTTTAGCTGCAACTATAGAGCATTTGACAATCGGCGCAGTAGTCTTTGGTACACAGATCGATACATTTAGATCAATACACGCAAAATATTTATTTAGAAGAAGGATTTCCACACAACAACTGATTATTTTTGTGCTCCAGATCTCTGACAGGTTGTTCGTGCTTATTGAAGTTAGGAAGGTTCCTGTACAACCGGTGACATTTAGCTACGAAACCCTATAGGGAAACACAATTTTGCGAGTTAGTAGCTGTGGGATTTAAGGCCTAAGCAGCCTCGTAGTTTGATATAGTATTGAAGCAGGCGGAATATATGCCTGAGGGTACGAAATATTTACCAGCTTTTAGTCATCATTGTTGCTACCAGGTTCACTAATATAGCGAATTCGGATCTGAGGATAGCTTATTTTTGAAGTTGACAGTTAAAGTCAGTTAATTGGGACCAATCGAATTGAGTGGGTGGTTTTGGTGTCTCATATACCAGGCTTGAGCTCTCAGTGTGACAGTACACGCCGGACTAAAAGCTGTGTAGCAAGCAGGCAAGCGAATACTGTACGCGAACGCCGTAAGAGAATATTGTACCAGGCCCAGTCATAGTTCGCAATCACTCACCTGCTTTTAGGTTAATTGAGTTTGAGATAGCTCAGTGAATCAAGCACGAACTTACTGGCAGAAAAATTTATGGTTCGAGACCAGCATATGAATCTCGACTGCTCCTGTCTAAGCTCGGACCGCCTGGCAGTAGCCCAGCCTTTGTAACTCCTTAAGGTGTCATTACAGCTAGAAACGGTAGGGGTGTTACAGCTGAACGGTTTTCTATATGCGCACAACAGGATGCGGCATTAAATCTATTCCAGTCGAATTCGTTTCAACCGACGTTCAGTTTCACCTGTTCTTTGTCATCCATGTCCAAAGGTGGAACAATCCTTTTCGGTAGTGTATCAAACGGATGACGAACGATGCCTTATTTCTTTTCCATCCTACTACAAGAAGGTAAAAGTATAGGTTAGAGTTGTCGTTAATTCAGGCTTCTGCATATCTGAACTCGCTACTATACTTTTTTTTCAATAAAGCTAGTGGTTAATTTCAACATCATCCACACACTTATATACAGAGCTCCACAGCTTTTCCTGTTGTAATGTCCAACAAACCAGATGGGAGAGTTGTTTACCATTTCCTTCCAGTGACGATCTCTGGATCTAATCCGATTATTTTCTAATCAAGCAAGTCATGGGTTTTTAATGTCATTAGTTTCCAAAGAGAGCTTGAAATCGATCCTCTTAGTTTGTTTTTACTTACCGGGTGCTCATAGTGCAGTGAGTAAGTGAGAACCAAGGCTTCTGAAAATTGTCCTTGTTGTTTAATTGATTAGCAAATGAGACGCTGAGATGGATTTATTATTGACGCTTGTGCAAAGAATAGGTAAGGGTGTAATATGACGAGAAGAATCAGACAATTATTCTAACTGTTGTGGTCACCGGTATGCATCAAACTGTTGAAAATTTAATTCAAAGGCTTTATTTATAAGAACAATGCGTTGATGGCTTTCGGGAGACACTCTCTGTCTGTCTTCTCCTGATAAAGAGTCATCAGACAGATGAATTTATTAATACGCTGCGCACAACTGATAAATCGGTTCGACTAACACCTACCTTGCGTTAAATTTTGATTAGTTGTCGAGCTGTTTGGCGGTCATCACTGAAGAACTACTGACCGCAACACCAGAGGACAGGTTCTGTCACATCTAACTGTTTGTAAAACGCTTAGTATAATAATTTTTAGCACAGATGGTATTCTATCGTAGGAAGAAAAGTAAACATCTTCGTTGTTCTGATAAATTCATAAGGATGCTGAAACTTTTTCGACAGTTCCGGACCGGTTTTACTCCTACCATCCGCCAACCTCATT
Organism: Opisthorchis viverrini; assembly: GCF_000715545.1. Lineage (NCBI taxonomy): Eukaryota > Metazoa > Platyhelminthes > Trematoda > Opisthorchiida > Opisthorchiidae > Opisthorchis > Opisthorchis viverrini. Next base: position 1,072,370 of record NW_008751660.1, read on the forward strand.
TTCCACTTAGACACCAAGCTGTGCGTAATTGGTGGAACACACTGATTTGCAAATTACTACGTAGTTAACGAGAGACTCAGCTGGATTACCCGTTTGCGCTATTCTTCAACCTAATGTTTCAGTTGGTATGATACTCGCAGTCTATTTTGACCTGTCACACCAGTCATACACTGAACTACACAAAGTGCGCTATTATTCAGGGGTAGGCTTTCGGATGATTGTTTATGACAAAAGAATAGCGCTAACTGCGTTTGCAAATAAGCACTTGCAACCCGAAGGCTTGTTCAATAACCTAGGTGATTCCTCACGGGAAACATAGACATTCTTGTATCCACCGTGGTTTGTGTAAGCAGACAGAATAAGGCTGCACATGATTACGAATTACGTTTCGTCCAAACAAGGTATACTTCGATGTTCGCGAGTTCACTGAGTCATAGGGCTATATGACAGTGCCTCATATCAGGACTATACACACGTCACTGAAGCCGCTGGCCAGAAGTCGAGTGACCACGCACTTACATGTACTCGTCACTGAGATTGTAGTGACAGTTTCTTGCAGACTTTTCCTACAAAGTGACTGTGATCCATGTACTTAGCGGTAAAGTTTACGGTACGAAATTTTTCCTCGGTTCCCGAATTCTCGAACTGATCTGTTGCCTAGGCAACCAGGTGAGGCGGGGACGATTTCTAAATATACAACACAGGAACCGTCACGTTTCATCATGCCTCATGGCTTCCTGTTTCCGCCGAAATATAGTTGACCAATGAAACATAATTATTCTCAAGAAGTACACTCATTTGCAACTCAATTTATTTTTCACGAGAGACTCAAACGAGTCTCTCGTTTGTGATATTCTACAATTGAATGTGCTGCACACAGGCTGCCTCATATTTTTTGGTAGTTT
>NW_008751660.1:1073467-1244670 GCF_000715545.1 Opisthorchis viverrini
GCCCCAAGAAGGGAGAAACCGGTCGTGGGCCGTCGAAAAGTTTTCAGAAACCTTGTGAGTAGTTTCTTTTATGAAGGTAATTATTCTCTTATAAGTGTACGATTCTGATGAAAACAGGTGTCCCAACATTTCTCATTAGGATTTCGGTAAGCTTAACAATAGTGCTGCGATCGTTTACTGACTTGGGAGTAATGCAACTATCCAGATATGTAAAGCACCATCAAGTGTAGTTTATGAACTGGAAGACTGAAACACATCTTATTGATCCAGTATGCGGCCTGGTTTTTGTCCTTTAAAACAACAATGAATGAAATATAAGAACTGTAAATCGAACAGCCGTTTGTTCATCCTTCCCTCATATGTTATGTCTTGGTTGGATGTATGATTCATTATTGGTCCTTTATGTTTTTTTTACAAATTAAAATCCTACCCATATTCCATTCCAATCCTTTCTACGCTCTGTGCGAATGGTTTTGTGCGCCATTGGGTGCCTAATTGCATTATCTCCATTCACACGAGCGGTCTTTTGTGACAAACGATGGGATACACCCAAAAATAAGCGTGCATTGATAGATGGATGAATCACTCCGAAATGATTTTATTGCATGTACACAAAAATCCATATCTTTGTCTTTTTCCTGACCGAGTTAATCGCTGGCCCACTTTTGTGTACCTTTTGGCTTTGTGCCCACGGGCGAATGGTGACTCTAAAACTTTTGAGCTTGTCATCCCCTTAGCTCCCAGTGTGAGATGTCGTTGCCCTTCATCGGAAAAGTGTAAAGTCATCAAGCAAAGCCTTTTGAAGAGAGTTTTATTCCCCAAGAGAATACTTAAAACCGCTTTTGTCTGGTAGAACCGGTCGCCTCAACTACCCAAGAAAAGAGTATCTCCGTAAAAGACAATATCTCACAATGACTCGATGGCGATAAGCACAAAAGTTAACAGCCAGTTCTTTTGGTGAGGCTGGTGGATGGAAACCAGTTTACAAGAATTGGTTGTTAAATAGGAAATAATCAGTGACATAACAGATGAGCTGGAGAAAGAAGAAATGGTGCTTCACAGTTAACAGCCAGTTCTTTTGGTGAGGCTGGTGGACGGAAACCAGTTTACAAGAATTGGTTGTCAAATAAGGAATAATCACTGACATAAAAGATGAGCTGGAGAAAGAAGAAATGGTGCTTCACCAAAGTAATGAACGATGTTGGTTTTCAGATAAGGTACTTAAACTGTGACCACTGCGCCAAAAACATAGTAGGTTATTTTCAATCACTCTGAAGATTTTTGTTAGTGTGGGGAGGTTAGGGGATTTCCAATTGGGATTCGGTCTTGCAAGCAAAGCCAATCTGTGCCCAAAAGTCGAGAAACCCTTCTATGCCTGTTTCACCCTTCTCGGGTATGATCAGCAGCGCGCATTTCACAAAATTCTAGCTGGTTTTGAACAAGCAACCGTGTGATTCATTCACACTGCCGTTCAGTCTGTCTTAAAAAGTTACGAATTGCCAACCTGGAGGTCGCGGTTCCGGTACTACCTACTGGAGTTTCTTGAAATTTTGGTGACTCCCAGAAAGGATGAAAAGCTGTGCGGTGCACCTCGGCTTTTCAGCATGGACTGGCTTTACTTACATGGAGAAGTGACACTCGATGGCTATCTGACAATCAGCATTTCAGAGGGGTATCACAAGCCATTCACCTCAAAATATCATCAGAAAATATCTATGGAGATGTGGCCGGCTGTCTTTTGCTGGTTTCTTACTTATTAGATAATACCAACAAGAAGGTTGGAACAAGATCTAGCCGGGATAAACTAGCTTCGTAATCGATTCTGATCGGATTTCATGTTACGGAGATCATTACTGAAGTTGGTGGGAATCGCGGATTTTATCCGTAGATCAATCCAGCTGTGAATCGACTGTATCCCCTTTATGTCTCAAAAAGCAACCTCAAAGACATACAGAACACATCGCTACCAGCACGGCCTTTTGATTATGAAGCAACCATTCCCGCTACTGATGGTTTTCCAGGACTAAACCTGACCCCTTGGAAAAATAACCAGGTTATTAACAACCAGGTTTCAGCCTTTGAATTCGGCTTTCACTGTTCATTCGCAGTTGAAATAACTCGATCGGCAGGAGGCGTTAAATAGGATTCTGACAGCCAAATTTGTACGAGAAACGTTTTATTCCACAGATCACCCCCATCAACCGTGATTCTTGTAGTGGACATCGTAAAAAGACAAAGTGATGACGGAATAGTCCAAAGCATATGATGAAGTAATCATGACCAGGAAAACGGCGTCGACTGTGGGCAGCCAAATAAATCAGAAGGCGTCAAGGACTTTGAACAGCTGAAAAGGAGAGAATTCTTCTCTGAGGACGGGATTGAAGGTGAGGTGTGTGGATCCTTTACTTTAGCATTCATTCACAAGAGATTTTTCTCGGTCTGTTAAACTGGGCATGTCCCATATATTGAGGTATTTCGTTACAACTAGCTACCCGCCGAAAACAGAACGAATGGTCTGTGATTGCTAATGTATGAGCAGTCTTACAATACGGTCAAAATACCTGCTTATACATTTCCTCTTCAACGTTTTCTCCAAGCAAAAAGTAAACGCACGACATTGGCGTATTTTAGCTTAAATATCTTTGGAGCTCCATTCGATTTGATTGGTTTTTAACCATACTACAGAATCATTCTCACCATTTTTGGACCGCATCTCTCACTAACGCCCTGTAATGGTCACTGAATATACGGCACAGGAATCGCCGAGCTCGACATATTATCATGCGTAGGATAAGACCACCATTCTCTCTGCTACTTTTGAAAGTTGCGGTTGATTGGTCATCCAAAGTGACGTTAGGTGCATTGAGGTTGAGCTATAAAACGCTAATATTACGGTCATATTAAGTGAGGTCGAGGTCCATTGGGCCTCATTTTAAGGGTGGATCACATTAACAGTATTCAAACTCTTCGCAACTTCTTTCAAACTCTTTTACCCATGGTCGAGCACTTGACGATGATAGTACTTGATGTTTTCTGCGTTCGAAGTACCAGCTGCACAATTGAATACCGGTTTCCTAGCCACTTTCTTACAACTTAGTAGATGTCGACCAATACCAACAGCGCTTCTGAGACTTCCATGGAAAAAAACTTAGACACCTCATATCACCAGTCCACCTAGACATTGTGTCACAATGACCACACAGCCCTTACTCTGACCCAATACGTCTGAACTTTGAGAAAAGGCGAGCTTGAGGCCACAGGTGACGCAAATTGGCAAGCTTAGTTCACGCGTTCAAGAGTCTTCCAATGACTTTATCAGACACGTTTCTGTTGCAGCTAATACAATTACCGACGTAGGTAGAATTCCTCGCAACCTCTAGTGTAAAATATATATTCAAGGGCTGCGTACTCTGAAAGTTGACTTTGCGCATACCAAACTATGGTATGCTGGTAATCAATTTTATCGGGAGTGTTTGTGTCTAGCCTTAGTCCTCAAGTACGGTGATGCCGCCTGCGTGTTTCAACAGCAACAAGCCGAACACCGGGATTATAAAGATCTTTCAGAGTTTGCCTCACTATTTCATCGATGGACAAAAATTGGAAAGAGTGGGTGAACGTGCTTGTGGGATAGCTTTTATGAAGCTACCTAAAAGCTTTTACCCATAGGAGTATGAGAATCGGATCGCTTTCGTAAATCATCAGGGCAACCCATACTCGGCAAACGCATTTAGATACATTGGCCGACAGACAGAACCGAACACATCTTGGAAGTCAAGGGACAGGTAAGTGGATCGTATGTACATACTGCATTGTTCTGACAACTGAGGGAGTGCAAACATGTGGTCGACGCAGCATTTTTCTGGTCAAATCCCACTTAACGCTCATTGATCTGGAATTCGCTTGCCGCCGTAAGACGGCAAATATTCATTGGCGCTAGAAGCTTTGACAAGAAGGAAGTCAAACTGGCACCTCTGCAGTCACTACTTTCATTGATAGTTCCCGTTCTGGAAACTGATATTACGGACGATTCATGCGTTTTGGGGGGTTCCAGGTAGAAGGGAATAGAGTAGGCACGTAATGGTTTAGAAATCCCTCGTCATCCCTAGGCAGAGCAGCTGTAAGCTCTTCCGGACTAGCGGTTCTATTTTCTGTCCGGATTGAAAATAGCCAAACAACTGGTTCTTCACACTGTTCAGTCCAGGATACAAACGTTTTTTATATATGGATATCACAGGGCCATTGCCCCCGTGGACTCTGACATATTCACTGTCGCATTAGAGGTCTAGTGGTTGAAAGAAACCGGGTGGGCTGGACCAGAGTTGTCAATCCAGGCATGAAGTACAGCTTTAGATATTTCGCACCCGTGCTGGTTGATATCCGGTGTCCAATCAGCAGGCAGTCTTTGAGAATGTCCCGAAGGGAGATGTCGAAAGTGATATATTTAAGAGAACGTCAAGATTTTACATCCCACGGATGCTCTGACTGACCTTTTTTTCCTTCAGCATATGATCCAGTAACCGTGTTTTACACCGAAGGCCGAGAGAACTTCGGATTACTGAGTTGGTAATTACTTGACTCTTCGTTAGGACCGGTCGATTCTCAGTACTCTGACTTCTCGAAAGTAGTCACGTGATTATCCCAGTAGGTACTCAAGCACACCAAAACTCAATTCCTCCATTGTAGAAGCTGATCAGTGAACGGTCCAGAATTGAAAGTCTAAAGCTGCTATCACAAGGCTTACGTGGCGAGCTGCGCAAATACAAGTTGGAAAAAGGAAAAAGCGTTTATACAGCTAAGCCTTACAGGGTCCAACCACACATATGCCGGTTTGTATGACCATTGGAAATTATCGTCCCAGGGATATAGGAATACTGTCCTGCTATCTTGTTTCTCATTAGGAAGAATGACTGGGGAAGTCTAAAGAAAATTTTATGAAGTCCGTATGAGCAGACGGCTCAACAAGATATTACTTCGAATCTGTGAAATATAACACACTAGCAATAATTATTAACAGAGTAAATGTGTGTATGGGAGTAGCAACCACCAACTTTAGCTCGTTCTAGGTTCACTCGTCTCTTAGAAGATTAGCGTGGGTAATGATGACTGGCTGATTTTATTCGTTTACACATGCTCGAGGAGAAATGAAATTCTGGACACTGTAAATATTTGTATTGAAAGACTATAGCACATTGTCACTACGGTTTCTACATACTTGCATACCATTAGGAATATTTCGCTGAGTGTAACTCACAGTTAGACGATATTTACAGTCATCGTCATCTGCAGACGTCCATCATGAATAAGTAAACAGACACCGATAAATTGCGGGAGGTCTCAAGATACCCTGCAGTCTGAATGTACGAATGCAACAATGACATAAAAAGACAAATGAATAAGTAACGACCAACTCGTTCTTTAGTATGTTAACAGCATTCTCCGTGTCAACCCGATCGCGCAACAATATGATATATGTTTTTCAAAGTCGTCTGTATGATGCTGGGTGACCCAAACTTTTGAGATTTATTGCCGACGACGTTTTCACCGAACGCACATAAGAAATATGAAGGCTTGTAGAACAAAAAAAAACTGAAGTGCACCAACTAACAATAGATATGATGAGCAACAAATGACGCAACAGGTCTCCTAAATATGCCCCTGAGGAGCATGTTTCGGTTGGTTGAACGCCGAAGACGTCACTGGCACGGAACATTCCGTCATTGCTCAGTCCAATCTTGCGAACAGAAGGGATTAAAAACTTCGATTTGCCATAGCTTAGACTTAGAACCCTCCAAACAGTTTGCGTGGCTGATTTTGAGAGTTATTCTTCACAGTGTAAAGAGTCCGGTATGTCAGCCGAGTTATTAAAACTCAAACCTTACCCATTCCGCATGCGTTAGGTGATCATTCTAATCAATGCATTTCCTGGAGAAGGTTTGAATCTTACAGAACGTACTCGAATGTGTGAATTTTTAGTACAGTTTAATGAAATGTCTTCAACTTTTTCGATCAATCCCTTTGCTTTTGCAGTCCTTCTGGTGAGTCAACACAAAAAAGATGAGCATAAGCCTTAGGTTTCGCCTATATTAGAACACATCAATAGTGCATATCCTTGGCTGTGCCGAAGTTTGAACTCCGGAAGTCTGTCATCCAAAATGAGAGTACTACCATTCCTTCACCAGCTCACATTCGATGCACCCAGGTCATCACGTCAGAATAGGCAAAAGTGTTCATGCTTGAGTGACTTGAATGGCATGCTAGATGTCTCAAACGATAGCCCAGCATCTATCCAGATTGTATTGATAAACTGGAAATTCGGAGGTATTGGGACTGAAAAATAAAAGGCATGGACGTGAGTTCCTGTAAGCTTGGTACCCGGTCACAAACCCAAGACAGGGAATGATAGAAATTGACCCAATCAGCACATCACCACCAGCACAGAATCGCCAACTTAATCAGATTTTTCACAGAGATCCAACCAAATACTTGAGTATGGTAACCAGGACATCGATTTTACGAAGGATATCGGGCATGAGTCTCTGAAATCAAGATCAAAGGTTGTTTGCACGTCGATCGGAGCGGCTAGCCAACAAATTGTCAATCACCTGAACGGCCACTCGCAAACAAAGGTCAGTCTCTGATCAATGAAAACTATATGAGAAATAAGCATTTACATCAGTCTCATTTCACTCCGTTTTCAGCACCCGTCTAACTCAAAGACATCTACTTAGTGTAACCACTCTGTACCAATGGCAGTGAGTTAACGAATAGCATAGTTAGGTGCATAAACATAGTCACAAAGATTTCCAGTGAACCTGGGGTTTTTTTTCGGCACCGAAGTGGAAAATCAAGGCGTTTGACTGAAAGCTGGAAGTTCGTACAAACTTGCAGGTTAATAGTGACGAAAGAACAAAATTTACTATGAGGGAAACAAAGTATAAATGATGCTCACCCGGCTTTCTACACGATATCCTTCGCGTAATTTCTTTTAGCAATACAACCTCTTCTGACCATCGGATTGATCACTGAACACAACTATGTGGCTTCAGAAAATTCCCCCAACAATTAAAGTGGCATAATCGGCATAATCAGAGTAAACCGTCAGTTGTTTCTCTTATACAAAGCCCGTCGAAATGAAATGTTTTAGGTTGAAAGACCCTGAAAATATGACGCATGAGGTTCGCCAGATTGGAGCATCTCACATAAAAGTTAAAAACAAATATCAAATAAGACCGCAGATCAACTGGGAAAACGAACAGTAACCAAATATTCACACTTTATCTCTGTTGAACTAAACAAAACAAAACAAAACTTAGAAGTAATATCTCAAAGGCTGAATGAGAACAGCATGCTTTGCAAACCTTATGCAAGGCAAGCCCGTCGAACGGTGAGGAAAGAATCTAAGCTACAGTTATTATTTGGTATTGAACACATGCTCGTCACCAACGTTTGGCGAAGTAAAGATCTATCAGGAAGCAAGCCACTTGTCAAGTTCATATTCCTCAGTGTTTTGCGGCTTACTGCAAACAAAAGCAAGCTGAAGCCTCTCAACTAGATAATATATTGGCATCTAGGAAAAACTTCATATTTCTATGAACCCCACTTACTATTGCCCTCAACGGAAAACATCCCCATGGGATGCCCACACAGATTATCTACTGCATTATTCAGTGATCGTCCAGTAATACCTCTGGAAAAATGGGACAAGAACAAGTGTAGTAGCCTTTAGGATGGAGTGTTTGACATTTTTAGGATTGAGAGTTGTGTGAGAGTGGTAAAATGGTATCCGAATTTGAAGTGGTGTTATATCTTACTTTGAAGTGGTGCGTTTACCTGGAAGTAATAATCGCTGCTTTGAAATAAACGAATTCTTGCGTTTTAAAATCTTGTTTTTTTGAAGGCAAATCAAGTCTACTTGCGTTTTCTTCAATAAAAAACGACGAAATTTTTAAAAGAACATCTCTTGAATGGAACGTTTCCTCACAAGGCATATTCGGGAGACAGATCCAATGAGCTACCCTAAAATCTCCAATAAAGCCCAAGTTGACAAAGGCTCGAGGAATCCAAGTTGCGAAAGCTGAACGCTCTGTCCTTCTTGCTAAACACGGCTTCTTGCTTTCCTAACGTTAATCAATCTGACTGAGATAGATTTAGCTGCGCTAGAGACCAAACGATTAGCTGAGTACTGGTGAACACCCTGCAGTTAGTAAGCTAAAGCCAGAAACAACGAGTTGATATAGATCTGCCTTCAGGAAGCCGAGGCCGCAGAACACTACGAAGTTTGAAAATGCCTGTTTTCATGGCACTGATGAATCAGACTATCCAAGTGCAACTTGTGATTTGAAAATGTGGATACCATGATTGTTGTTTTTTGGTCCCTGCGTTCAGTTTTGCGACATAAGTGAATAGATGTGGAATGGAATTAGGCGAATATTTCTTTGAACCTCAAAAGTTGTCTTTTGCTAAGCTATCCTGAACTCACCCCAACGTTAGTTAAAAAGAACTACTTGAAAAGGAGGTATAAGGAAATTCGGAAGAATTTGCCACCAATCTACCTTTCGGATTAGATACTCAATCGATAAATTAGTTAGGCAATGTGGACTGAAACTGATTACGCAAAAACACGTTGGTTGACTGGTATCTAGTAAAATCTCAATCCGAGCGCACAGAGAGAGTTGTACTATAAATGCCAATTAATTCCGCGAAATAAATTGTGACAGTTGAGCAGATAACAGTTTATCTACCAATTGTTTGTATCACTCTAAACGAGGCACTGAAAAATAACTTCTGGTAGAAAGCGACGAACCTTTATAGTTGAGTATGAGTCTTTGCAGTGTATGATTTTTCCGCAGTTCCAGGACCTGTAGCCCAACCAGGCCTGAGAAGTAGGGGTAAAAGCTATGTTATCTGCAGACATGGGAGTGGCTTTCGTCTCCACTGCAAAGTGCATGCTATACAAGCATATACTCACACTAGTACTAGAGTCTCATTCATGTGGATTTAATGGCAGTCTGCTGAGTTCATAGTACATGCAAGTTGAGCACAAAGTGACGACGACTGATCTTCACGCACAGGTGATTTTCACGTCTATAGATGGACCTGGTATTGCCACCTGTTTACGTAGCTTAATTCTTTGCTGTAAACCGGCTGCCGCCTTGTCGTCCGGATATCGTTAATCAGGCACAGCTTATACCTCAGTCGGTGGTTGGTATTCAGAGTATTGTGCGCTTTTTCATCGTAAAGCCGCTATTTCTTTGATTTTCTCCCAGAACATCTGCTCCTAGTTGCTGTTGTTCCGTTGTTATTCCTTTCAGTTTTCGTCTGCGTACTTTACTTGGCCTCATTTATAGCCGGTAATATCTCTTTCACTGAATTCCACAGAAGTCGCCTTCCATACTAGTGTGAATCAATGAGTGAGCAGACCTTGTCTAGCAGAATTTGACAATCTGTTGAAGTGCGCGTCGCTCTACGTTTTACCCAATCTACAGTGTGAATTACTCATCAGATGAGCTTGGTTTTGACGATGTGGGTTCATCAACAAGTTACAATACGAACCCCGTAAGGTAATTTAGAACTTTTCCCTACTGTAGGTTTCACATACTTCCTAGTTCCAAATGAAAATGGTTTAGTGTTTGTTGTGAACTTTAGTAACTGCAGTAGCAACTAAATGCATCAAGAAGCTTACGATTCTAAGTGTAGTTCGTTCTAATCACCCGGGCAGTAGAATACGGTAATTAATCTGTTTTTTGATATGTTCACGAAAACAGTGGATAGGCTTTTCTTCAAAAGATGGATGACAAAGTGGGGAAGGCGAAGACTCTGTGATCGTCTACTTCTTCTCATGTTCCATGCTACTCAGGAAACCTCTACACAGATCGTTCAATGCGAAACATCGGAAGTCGGGCAAAATCATATTATGTAATATGCATACATCACAGTGGGACAGGAAATCCCCCATCTAATGTTTCATTGATCGATGTAACTATGGCAGTCGCTTAATTGATAGTCTATCTTCCATTTTTAGAAATCCAGGTCTGCCAATTCGGGAAACTAAGAACGTGTCCTGTTTTGTCTTATATCAATTGGTTACCGAGCTACTGGTAATTGCGATATAGCCAACCATGAATCGCTCGTTGCAGTGTGTATTAGGTATGGTGTGTTGAGAAACTGAAGGTTACATCTTAACTAACTCAAGTTCTTTGGGGCAGTACGTGTAAATTCCAGTCACATTTCCGTTTGGCGACATTAGGAAGCAGGGTCTAAACTCCGTATCATTGAGCTACCGGTTGCTCAGAAGCGCCAGTCGCCCTCATGCGTACAGGTCGTATGCCATTTTGTTGTTTACAAGTCCGTCCAAAACATTTGCTGTGCACTTTCGGTTGCGTTTTAGTCTACAACAGTTTATCTGTTGTGTGCTAGATTCCGTGACATTTGTGTAATGTGGCTGCGGTAAATCTTCCAAAGGTTATACTTAATGTACTGAAACGGGCAGTTATCTTCCAGTATATTTAGAACAAAACGGTCAGTTTTGACATCTGTGGAGAACGCGATTTCCTCTTTCATGGTCTGAATCCATCCCCTTCATTTTAAACACACCTTCAAAAAATTAGACTTGGAAGAAAGCAGAGCGAAACAACTGGTTTTGATTGAATTAACGTTCCACAAATACAACCTTAATGAAAACACATCTGGCATTGATGAAATATGTACGTAAGTGGGAGGTGATCAGATGGTGACCAATCGCTTGTGGCCAAACGGTAAAGTGTCCAGCCATTGGTCGGAAGGTTGAGGGTCCAAAACATCCTGGAATTTAGTGAGGTGAGCACTGCTGGTGACTCCCAGCAAAGATAAAAATACTGTACTTTTCAACGTGAATCGACTCCAATGAGAGGACGGAGGTTCTAATGAAAATGTCTAGTCATTAGTTCCGAAGGAATACCGGCATACTTTTGCTTTTTGAATCATCCTTTATACTATCACCTCTGCAAGGGATTTGTTTTCTTTCTTGCTAGTGTTGAATTTTAATTTCGCCATTCATCCACTGCTGAAGTAGACGGAAAAATCCTATGGAGACCTTCCCCATCCAAATACTGTGTGAAGCTACATGACATACCGAAATCTGTCGGAATCAACAGTTGCAACTCACCGAGACCATTCGTCAACAAACTGTTTTAATAGTCCAGTTACGGGAGATCCCGTTGTGCCGACCAAACTACATATATTCTGTATTTATAGTTGCCAAATAGAACTGTTAGGTCAAAGTGTATTTTGACAATTTATTCTGTATTCACCAATCTATTGTAGAAAACCACCAGATGAAGGTACCTAGCGTGTTTTCTATTGGTTCAAAAATTACCCTTACGTAGAAGGTAACCTATGCTTGATACCCAGTAAGAATTGACATGTACAAAGATCTTTGAACCTTCGACATGCTGTTTTTAGGTTTTCTTTAAATTTTATATTGGAAATTGTGGAAACTGCTAATATCCTGTATTATCAGCCATTTATTGCTTATAGTGTGCTTTCAAAACTTAGTGACCCAGTCCTGAACAGCAGATCAGCACGACGGGATCGGAAGCCAACTGAAGCCGATATGTAAACTTTGGGTTCATGTCCATAAACGTGTCCATCCCATGACGCGTTTCTTGTTTTTTTGTCTTAATCAAATGAGGCAAATCCTTATGCTGCTCACTGAACTTGGGCAAGCTGCTGAGAACCGATTTTTACACCCAATACTATTCCGGTTTCTTCAGGTATAGTTAGGTTGTACTTTGAAAGCATTGTTTTCCTTCACTAAGTGAGATGTGAAAGGAGGGTGGAAACATGGTGGACACAGAAAACAGCTTAAACATGGTAGCAGTTCAGGATGGAGTCATTCAGATCCATACGGATAACGAAAATACGGAAGGTTTGTATCACAGTAACTGAACAACTCCCACTTATTATTGTTCGATCTTTTTTCACAGAAGAATCTGAAGCTCAGTAAAGCTGTCTCAGAGTTACGGATGTTCTGAGCTGAATTGGGATTATTTCAAAGTCGTCTCAGAATTGGATTCAGCGTGTACTGGGGTCCACTTTAAAACACAGTCACAGCAGTTTTGATAAACAATCAAAAACAGATTTTTCGCCCGTTTTCGTCCAAGCGATGTCGCATGTCAACTGGCCAAATGTCACTGCGTAAATGTCAAAGCCAACCTCTTCGGGTCTATTAGTTTATTCACTTTATTTTCTGACTTGTGATGTTCTTTCCAAATTTACTGGTGGATCGTACGCTTACAAAACTCTGCGGAGACATCTTATCCGGTTTGGCATTCTGTATGCTCCTTGCATTTTGCTTACTGGTAGTCCAAGTCCAGCGAATATTTTGAGTTTGAATATAAGTCACTTTCCAGTTTCAAAGCGTCCTGATGGCAAGTTCTGTTCCCTCCCTGTGCAAACAGGGTGCTTCAAGGAGTTAACCCAAAGGGAGCATGTTGCACTACCATTCAGAAGCAAGACGGCTCTGTCCACTACCAGTACGTCCAATGAATATGTGGCGTAGAAATGTATGGGCACCTTCGCGCACTGTTAAACTCACATCTGTTTCAAGTCAGTCTAAAATTATGGTAGACGGGTCAAAAGGAGGCGCTGAATCAGACCAATCTCTTGCTTCACGAGTAAATTTCAACTGGGCCTTGAAGAAATGCTACTTTTGACGTTAGTGAAAATTCTTCGACAGCCAAAGACTGGTTTCACTCTCCTTCAGCCCTATAGGATAGGTGCAATCCCCGGACTTCCACCAGCCTTATTTACTGAATCTGTTGTTTGACTCAAGTGAGACACAATGCGAGGGATGCACTAGCACGCTAATTTGGTTTCACGGGAGACCTCTGAATTTCATAAGAATCCCTCTGATAAAAGGTTCTTAAACTGAGTGTACTGCACAAAGGCAAAATGAGAAAACAGACGCGAATATATAGAAAACAGTTGCTATCAGTACAGATAAACTGAGCCAACAGCCCACAAAGGCTAGAGGTTATGTTATCTGCAACACAGAGAGAATTTTGTGGTGCGGTCTTGCTGAATCATACGGGTGGACTTCATTCTGCATGATACTATGAAGCTAACGTTTCTGGTCAACGGGAATGATGTTACGGAAACCGCAAAATAGGAATTAACTACCAGAATGGCAGTCTTCTTAAGGAGGAAACACATTACTTAAAAACTGTTTCAACAATGCGAGCCAAATGACACGGATATTCCTCTTTTCTTTTTTCTTTCTTTTCTAAAGACAGGTTTTTAGTAATGTTTTATCCTCAATACTTATACATATATGGTTATGCATTATTCTACAACATGTCCCTGACCTAGTTGCCAGGTACTGTTCACAGTGTTTCCGAAGGTATTGAGCGTATAAATGACCCACAGCTATCGCACATCGCTCTGAGTCACCGGATGCGTCTTACTATTTACCGGTGTAACCTTACAAGCAACTATGGAATCGGCTTATACCATTCAGGGACAAAACACATGCAGAGAATATAAAAGCGTTGTTTGGCGTTTCAACATCCAGAGACATTTTACCATAAGATGATCGCGGTTGTCATTAGGTCACCGCTGGGCCCGAATCTGGCTAATAAATTGATGGCCAAGCTAGAAAGTACTATCCTCGTGTTGAAGCTCAGTGCACACTATTTGGATAAGATTTGATCAAAGCATGATTCAGAGTCTGGTGTAATATCTGTTTTTTGAAACACTCAGCAAAGCATCTCTCTCCATAGCGTTTATCAGTAGAACCAGAGATGGATAATGAACCGGCATTCTTGAATGCGTAGTTTCTCTATCGCGCAGATGGCACCGTAAGATTCAATGGACACGCAAAATCTACTTAGATGAGGATGGCATATCTGCTTTCCAACCTTTTCTCCTACGAGGATGAAGAAGCATATCCAGCAAAACATTAAAAAAAGATGCATGGTAAGAAGGACGTTGATTCACCAATAAAACTTTCCGAAATACTGCTGCCGAAACAGTTACACTGGCATGAATCCAAAAGTCTTGTTAAACTATCCAGTCGTTATTAGCAATAGAAAGTTTGTAAAAATAACACGAGCGTGAGGAAGGAAAGCCTGGTGCTGGTCTGGTTTGCCGAGCTTGGCAGTTGGATTGCAAACGTTTCATCACCAATCTAGGTGACATCGTCAGTCCGGGGTTGAGTGCGTCCTATGGAAGGCCTACGGGGGTCTTGTTGGGTTCTATGGGCCTCTGACATGCTCTTACGAGAAATTCATTGTTCACGGGAAATAGTTGCAAACTCCGATTCCGGTCACGTCGGTTATGTTTCACTTCACACATTCCTTTCGGGCTAGGATCCAAAACAACTTGGAAACTCCCTTGAAGCGCACATGCCATCTCAGACTCCGCGGGAATCTTAGATCCGCTAGCATTCAGTTTTGTGCAGCCTGCACCTTGTTCAGCCACTTGCCCATTCGAACGACGCCGGCGCATAGAAATAATCAGCACGGCTACTTGCATATACACCGAGGACACGGGTATTACTAGACAAGCCAACGTCTTGCCACCAGCTAAGATTAGCCACATACAATCAATAACCGGATCAAGAAGGAATTTCTAGTCTTTCGGTTTGCACAGTAGCCAGGCCGGGTTTGACTTTCCATAATGAATCGAAGCAGAAAGTAGGCTTTTTGTCCGATAATTCCCTTCTGTCAATTCCTTTAGGCCTTAATCTTGCACCCACATTTCTCATGACAGCTTAGAGAATTGGCGCTTTTACAGAGTAAGTGGGGGATGATAATAGCGAAGTCAAGAATCATCAAATAGTATCGTTTGCCGTCAGAGCTAGGACGGAATATCAGTTTTTCAAACCTATAAATTCTGCCCCAGATCAGTAAAGACAGATTTTGAGAACACTTCCAATGTGGAGTTTCCAAAATCTCATCCAAAAAGCATCACAAAAATACTCCTGTCGGTTCGTTTTAATCATTACTTTGGACCAAACCAAAAAAATAAGTGAGAGTTTATTGAATTGTCTTGCGCAAGAATGTTCCAATTAACCGGTGAGCTCCCAACATATCAACTGTTAAAATTATGCTTTCTTTCAGGTCCATCAGGTTGAGGGTAGCCAGAGGCACGCCAGCAGATTAGCCTTTGAAAAGAACATTTGCCAGAACAAAATGCCGATGAAAAACTCCACCAAATAGGCTAGAAATACGCGCGATGTCATGCAGCTGTGCGAACAAGGCCTAACCACAAGATTTTTAAACTACAACAGCTATTAATGTACATTTGTGGAGCTAGAACCCCCAGGGCTATTGAGATCATCACCCGGCTAATCCTCGTTAGAGGATTCGCAAATTCGGAGATTGTAGTCAGTGCCGTAACCGCATTTCCTGTCATCTACTTATTTTACCAATGCTGGGTAGTTTGAGCTGTCTTCCTGAGAAGTGACCATCAGTTCTGAGGCTTCGTCTTGGAGGTTAAACTCTGATCACCATGCCAAGCAATTTGCCTACCACCGAAAATGGGCAAGAAATAAATTCGGAATTGTATAGCCAACACAAAGCCGACTGCGATCAACGGAATTATTCGGAGCCGTCCTGCATGCAGTAACATTAACCAAAAGCACTACCGGTTGATCCTTTTCTAATCTGTGCATGTATAGTCCTAGTACCTATAGCTCTTCCAAAATGTGCTTCAGAACTTCACGTTTGAAAGGTTTACAGTTAACTCGCGCGACTTAACCTCTGAGGAAGACAGTTTTGGAGCTTTATCCGTGTGCTTTTTTGTTCACGGTTGGGCTACGATGGTGGAGACACCATATACGTGCGCAAACTGTAGACCGCACTGGACTCGATGACTGTGTTGTATGATTTTATAGACGCACCAAAATGATAGCCAGAACTGGTTACTTCTAACGCTATCAACGCACGCCAAATCCCGGGAAACCTGATGAAAGGAAAACGCATCAACTCACAACAGACCGATGACCGCAATAAAAGTTTCTCGAAGAGGAGAAAATATTAGGCCATCACAGCTAGAGTACGACAACCACAATGAACGTATTACTGTGAGCATGGAGTGCTGGCATGGCAAAATGATGCAAACGCCCATCAGTAGCATTCAGCACTGTAACAAAATGCATGATGGACCACAATTTTTTAACAGAAGCGCTGATCAAATGCCACAGGCTACAACAACGTGCCTAATGGGAAGCACGTAAAGGCATCAAGACGAGGCGAATAAGAACAGCGAAATTGTGGAATGATTCCAGTTTACCACCCCATCGACTGGATTTCCAGTTATGCATTCAGGTAATATTATTTTTGAACCTCTCCCTTCCCATACATTTTATGAGTGTCTGGCTAAAGTTTTATCAGAAACCATTCCACTTCTTTTCCATGAGAGCTGCGCGATCAGTCCTTATACAACAGACACAAACACTTTTGAACACTTGTTGGGCTAGTACTTCCCGACTGCCATAGTTTAGTCATTTTAAAAGCTGGTTGAAGCGGAACCAGAGCGGAAACTTGAAATGAGACTGCCTCACTGAAACATACAATCCTCTTGCTTCATGTGATACTAAGTGGCGGGAATGATTACTCTGGGACGAGGATGTCCACATCAGTCTTTGCAACGGAAGACTTCATGTTTAGCCAGCTTGTTTACTCAACAACTTTGGCCGGCTACTAGTTCACCAAACGTAGTATCGAACCACGAAAATATTAGTTTACTTCACCCCAAGACAATGTGAAGAACTGCATCATTTATAGAGTTTGGGAAAACAGTGAACCGTTTGAGTTCAACCAGACCCAGGCCCGGTGCTACTTGTTGGGAAATGAATGTTCTGTCGTGAAAAATCAGCAACGGGTTAGAAAAGCCCGCCACCACCGTACTAGACGCAAGAAATATTCACGACCGGGGGTCGGTACAAATGGAATTGGTTTCACTTGGAAGGCCCTCGTTTTGTATGTCTCATTTGGCCTTAAAATTAGCCAACTGGCAATAATTGCAGACATTCGGGAATTCGACAAAGAAATTGAATACTGGAACAACTGTTACTGCAACCCTACGTGGATGAACGTGAAACATCCCAAATCTGGTTAATTGTTCGTTTCTTCTTTGCACCATCAAGATATCGAGGGGATTAATCTGAGACCTGATTTCAACCCAGCTGTGCACTCGGGGGAATATGGGATCACAAAAAGCGCACAGATCTTCTTGAGTTTGAGGACCCATAACTGATAATGTATCTGGCTTGAAACGGAAAGAAATCGGTTAACATGTAATACAGACAAATTCATAAAAGGCGTAGCAAATTTACTGATGTAAGCCCTGAAATAACACTGCCTGAATGAATCTTTAGAAACTGCTGATTGGACGACAGACTGGCATGGTCTCATATTTTGTCACGTTCACTCTCCGCTCTCTTCTGTTTTTACGTTGGCCTCCGTAGACACGGTTCACGTAACTTTGTATTTGCTCCCCAATACAGCGTACTAATTACTCACTGGAGATTACTGTATTTCACTTTATAAAATTAAATCCATAGCGAAATCTATAGCGAATACCGCAAATACTCTCGTGCGGTACAGACTTGCCAAGCTGAGGATGGGATGTCAAACAATAGTTCAACAATATGTTTCCCTCAATTGCCTATCCTAAAAGTTCTTAAGACCATTTTAGTACATCTCACATGATGAGGAATTAGGTGCCCCCACCGGATAACGTCAAAATTTCCAACACCCTAATTCAGCTGTACAAATCAGCTTTTCTCCACTAAATTCTCAGATTCGAACTCATCGCTCCCTTTTTATTATGTTTTGTGACAAGTGAAAACAGAACAGTCCCATCGTGAGCAATTAGCGAAACTGACACTCTGGATAGTAGGAGATGGCGCTTCTAGCCAAAAACCGTTTCAACCAACGGATGAAAGCCAAAATTCCGTAAAGACCTGAGACTTCATGTTCCTCCCTTGTACGAGAAATGGTTGGACTCGATGTAGGTGAATGGTGCGTAACCCTTGACGGTTAGGGGAGAAAACAACGATGCTAAATAAGCCGGTGCGATAAAGCAAGCAGCACGTGAGAGAGCTTTTTTATTTATCAGACGGACTAACTAATATTCTGCTACGGTGCCTCGAACATGGTAAGCCGGTTTCGCGACTTTCCACACCAATGAAACGAAGTTATTGCCGAGATCCACACTAAAGAAACAAGCATAGTCACTCGGTTTTCTTAACAAACCAACACCGACCATAGAGTAATGGCTGCACACTGGAACGCCAGCTGTCAAATGAACATATTTTGATAGGGATACGTCCACTAACAATGAATAGGCTTGGTCAATCCCCGTCAGTTAACAGCGACTGGCATTAGACAAATATTCATATGGTCAGTAACTGGAATCATCCTACTTCCTCCCGCCAAACTACACTCCATCGCACTTCATGCGGAAGATGACGTCCTGTTCAAAAGACACTGATGTTATTCTTTCATTCTTGAGTATGTTTTGAACTGTTGTGCCGGTCGGAACCTTTTGAACAACACATCCTTGCATTTTGGAAGAGTAGAAAAGTTTGTTCAAAATACGGTCTCTGGACGTATAATTTATTCATTGGTTACCACTGACGACCATTCGGTCCAAGTTTGAACAAAACCTTTGAGTTTTCTACGCAAACCAACCGTTTAATTGAGTACAAAGATGACACCACATGATCAGTTTCTACTATAAAAAAAACTAGTTAAATTTACTCTTCGTGCAACCTCTGTAGTGGATTATTATGGTGATTAAGGCCTCTCAAGGTAAAGAGAGAAACTTTCCACAATAGTTTCCTTGTCATTAGCCTCAATTGAGACCAGTTCACGAATACGACGTTAATGGAGCATACCTGACTCAAAATCATTGGGTCTTAGTTCAACTGACGTGTAAATTTGTAAAATTTTATTTGCTTTTAAAAGGACTTCTTTCCTTTTCAGACTATGTTTACTGTAATTTTGTTTTATTGGGGTGGTAAGGGCCAATCAGTTTGCTTTATACTAGGATTTCTTTTGAGCAGAATGTTTTGTGTGGCTAGCTGTCACCCCTGGCATAAATAGGTCTGAAGGAAGAATGATCTGAGTGATAAGTGACTCTTTACTCTGAGACATCACTGATCAAGAGACCAGTCTGCACGCAAGTGCGTTATATAGATTCTATGCTTGAAGATAATTATATCCATATCTTGCCTGGGTGTGAACTGATCACATTGAAACTCAACTACTTTTGAATAAACGGTTAGGTGTTCCACTACTCACTGGAAATTCGAAGGTATGTAACTCGAGTTTCATGGGGTGCGAACTGTTGATGATGCTCAATAAGGACGAATTTCTAGCATAGACTGGCTCCACCTAAAGGATGAAGTCTCTATTGAGCATGTGCACTCAGACTGTACGAGCTGACCCAGTGAGTATGAATATGTCACCGCACGACAGCATGTTAGTTTTTCGGTAAACAGGGCATTGTTTCTACGAGTTACAGACTCAACCACCACTGAGCAACATAATCTCAGAGTCTTCTGTGTTGGAGGCCAGCCATTCAAACAAGTCTGTGTTTGATGTTTTCTTAGAGGCTTTGCAGTACCATCAACCCGGTGGTAGAAGTAAACATGGCAGCTAAACTAAGCCATGATAACTGGCCTTTCCGATCTTAGTCAGAAAACAACCTCTATTCGGGAACAGCCGGGCCGGAAATTGCAAACTTTTTGTCTTTTACAAAGCTTGTGAACCAAGAATCAGCGTCATAATAGATGGCAAGCAGGACTTAAATAATAGTCAAAGAACACTCGTCAGCGTCGTACTTCTGTTTATTTAGATTCCATACATGTATTCCGTGCCTGTCTTAGGTTTTACTTACAACTGTCACCGTTGCTCGGCTCCCGCGGACTGCCCTGGGACAGACTTTATAAGAACATCAAAGCTGGTTTTCCTGAAGTCTCGACGATGTTGCGACCCAGAGGATTGGAAATCGCTCAAAGCTCATTTAAACACGATTTTTACGAGAACCTTAGGAAACATGCTTGATCCAAAGGAGCTGCAGAATACACTCAAAATATTTGGTTGACCAGTGTGTGTATGACAACAGACGATCTAGTCACCATGACCTCAAATGACTTTCCATCCTCAGAAGGCTGCACGGGAGCTGGACACCTTGAATAATGTATACATTCAGGGAAGTAGTCATCGATTTGAATGAGTCGAAGGGATCCAGTCTCGCAAGTCATGACCATCAACACGGTTATATAGATTGTCGCCCCGGATAGCCACAATGTTTTCATTGATGTTTATACACGCACCTTGGATCAAGATTGGAAGGCGTAGATATTGAAACATCGTACCAAGTGCAAGATTATAAACCGCACTGGGTAGTATCTGGTACGGAGTAGACTTTCATTTTTGAACATACTTTGTTCGTTGTATTGGAAGAGTTTTACTTAGGCTTGGGAAACTGAGTTACCCATGTTATTTCTCGGCGTGGATACAGCTGATTGGTGTGTTCTGTAGTAGACGTAGTCAGCCACATGAAACGCGCTACCTGATATCATTTTTCAATTTTTATTCTATGTTACGGCTTAAATGGGCACCCGTTTACTCATTGAGCAGTTGGTCGTTGGCTCCTTCGCTGAGCTGGGCAATTTGACTGCAAACGTTTCATCATCATTCGAGGTGACATCATCAGTGCGTTATTGGGTGGCGTAGTGGTACGTAGCGAGGGGCTAGTGGTTTTGCGTTGAGTAGTGTTACGTGTATGTTAATATATGTGCTCCTAGCCGGGGATGACTCTTGATCGCGATTAGTTTTTCGGTCGGGTGGTTCCACCGAGTGGTCGGAGATTTAAAAGACTCATTATTACTTGAAGGTAGTACATGCGCCCAAGTACGTTACGATATCTGTTGCACCCAGAGGGATAATGAGTTCTTAAGGCCCGTTCAAAGTAATCTCGTCCGATGTTTTCTGTCCCCAAACCTTACCATTTATTTTTATTTATCTATAAGCTTGAAAGGGCGATTCGGTGTTCAGCAGTTGACCCCGGATAAATGTGTATGATATCATAAAGTTAGTGCCTACTTACTATCATTCGATGCCGGCAAGATAGACAATTTTTTTGAATATGCCTACCAGAAACTAATCAGAATTCCTCGTGTAATTTAATAAATAATTGAATTTGGTGGATGTAATTACTAAAACCATATAAAAATGACGTAAGCAAAGGATAGAGATGAACTTTAGCTGAATATTCTACCAATACGAACTTTATTTGCAAGTAGATGTTTATCAGCTCTTAGGTGAGAGCAAACAAGCTAGGGATGAGAGTTAATGTCGACTTAGGTGAGAACAAACAAGCTGGGGATGAGAGATTAATGTCGACATTCTCTCAGGTCTACACCACTCCGTCGCTTAAATATTTAGAGAATGTTTAACTTCAACAAGATTTCAAACTAGTTCCGCTTCACTGACCATGCTATTGTTTTACTAATTCATAACTAGTACAATTTGAATCGCATAAAACACCCTGATACGCCCACTGTGGTGCAACGGGTTGTTAGGGGAGAAATAAAGCGGTGGTGGAAAGGAAAAGCAATGAATGAAATAGGAGTGTTCGTGCTCTTCTATGGTTAGAAAGATGGTTGTTCTGCTTGCCGAAAGGCAGATGTCTCTCATTGCATTGTCCTATGGGACATCGTCCACAGGCACCTTTGCTAGACACAGTAGGTATGTTGAATGTAGTTCACGAATGTGCGCGTGAACAATCTGAAATAACTGTAACTGACTGGATAACAAGAAACGTTATTGAAATACTTGCTACTACTACTTTTAGCCAGGCCTCAGCGTTAGTTTGGCATTACTGGACGAGCTAATCACCTTGTTTAATTGCTCCCGTTAACCTCCACAAAACCTCAGGAGGTGGTTCACTCAGGTTGAAAACTAGTTACTGACAGCTGCTCTGGTTGTAGTGCCTTTACTACACATTATAATTAGACAGAATCAAAGTAGCTCTTCTAAGGTAGTACCCTCAGTAAATCATTCGGTAACTGGATGTATGAACACAACACTGCATTGCGGAAAGTTCATGCTTTTCTCGATTTTCTTATCAAAGCTTCAGTCAATGAAGAAAGCCTTCAGCCCCATCAAAATGTACTTTTTAACTTTCAAAGGAGCTTCCTTATTTTCCACTTGGGAGTCACTTTTTGAGTCACTATCAGCCCGGTATTCGCTGACCGGTATCCATCCAACGGACGTGCACACCGCACTAGCTACTATATGTTTTGCACAGTAATCTCGAGCACAGCCTACCACGGAAGAAGGAAGCATGGATTTCCTACCGACGGTGGCTTCTTTCTTAGAGGGGAACACACTAACTCACATCTGGTGGCAAATAGCACTGCGTACATTCCATGAGGAAGGTTCCTTTTTGAGGATACCACTTTCGAAGGTTATGTATTTTACTGTTCGCATTATGTACAGAATTTGAAAGAGTGATGCAGGCTTGTGTGTGAAGCTGTGGTGTAATGGGGCTGAAAAGTTTAAGGAAAACTTACTTGGAAGAACAACCATCTCCCGAAGGCCATCAATTGTTTGTGCGTTGTCAGTTTTGATACACTGTTCGATAAAAAAATGTACACTTTACTGACCGCTGGGCTATCCACGTTGTGATGGTCTGTATGCTCACATTGGTCTACTGTTTTGGTTTTTGCGGTAAATCTGAGCGTTGTCACTGAATGCCCCCAAAATCAGTAACTGAAATTCGTCGGGTGCTTTGTTCAGTCTATTTAAAGTGTCGTCATGCGCTTTCTAGCTGGACAGCTCAACTGAACATACTCGGTCAGAAAACTGGACACAAATATATTTCCCGCAACGCTAACTTTTTTGATATGAAAATCAAGGGTTTGTCATACGGTTGGTACAATGTAATAGGACGAACCTTTGTTTTCCTCCATGAATGTTCGGACCAGATTACTTACTAATGTTCTTGGGGCACAATGCCTGTGGTGCTGATCAGCTCTGAACATAACACCCAATTTCTGCGGAACTTGGTAGGTAGATTGTGAACTCTTGTTTAGTAATCTCGGTGAAGAAACCAGTGACCTTGTACAGCGGCCGAAATACCCTCATTCCGCATATCCACAGTGCTCATTTACCCAAAGTGCTTTCTTTACCAACATGGTGGCTCGGGATAAATTGGCTTGGATATTCAGGTTTCATTTGACCAGTTGTGTAGTAAAGTGGGAAAAATGTCTGTGGGACGTTGACGCTTTCCTCTTTATCTATTTAGTGACTCTGAGAAAACCATCAATTTTACATCACAAGTAGGAACGAACAAGAATGAAACAGAGTCAAACGGAACGGCTCGTAAGCCAATCAAGACTGGTTCTCAAGTATAAAACAAGCTGAGAGCTTTTGTCCACATAAGCCAGTAGGGTATCAAACATTCAGGATGGTCTCACGGAATGCTAACAATTTTCAGTTGATATTTTGGGGAAAAAGCTGCGGTAATCCCTATGGGGTCTAAACCCCCGACCAACGGATAAAACGTTTTCAGGGATTGATGAAACAGGCTCCCGCGTCCCTTCTTGGAGGCCATCGGTCGATCGATTAGTCATTTGACTAAGGTAGCGAGGATATGTTCTGAGGGGCGTACTCATAAGCTTCTATCTATCCGACCAGTGTGTATGTCATAACAACTGCACGTAAGTCGTACATAACTCGTGAGTCAGAGATTGAGCACGGTACGCATTTAAGACTGGTTTATTTCGTTAAAGGCAGCAGCAGTTGTTGAGGGGCTGGGTACGTACAAACGATTTCAGCATGTAATTTGCGTTTTATGGCTGTAAGTAGATGGTCTGACAAAAATTTTCTATTGGAAATTCGAGCTCCGCCTAACCACAGAGATGTAAATATCGATTAATTTCTCTGGGTAGCCATCCAGAATCAGTATTTGAGAATAGAATCCCACTTCGTTTCGGAGAGTCAGTAATACAAATACGTCTAGCATGGTGAGAGGGCCACGTTTTTGTAAGCTAAAAGAGTAAAACTGAAAAATTATGAATTTCGCGGTCTTGGGGTACTTGTGTATATATAATGTATATAATGTTCACACGGTTGTATAAGTTGTTAAAGTGAATACAGTCCGCAGAAACTGTTCATCATTTGTAGAGTACAGTATAGGCCACTTCAGGATGGACCAGAGTATGAGGGCAAGGATGCCAAGCTAGTAGGTTACGTGTTCATCTCGCAATCAGGATACATGATAACAAGGCAAACAACGGAAGTGCCCGACCGAAAAACTATTTGGGATCGAATGTCAGCCCCAGCTGGTAGCACCTATGTCAACACCCACGCAACAACCACCGACTCATCACCATGCCGCACCACGCAACAACGCACTGATGCCACCTCGATTGGTGAGGAAAGGTTTGCAAACTAATTGCCCGATTCAGCGGACAAACTAACGACCAAAGCCAATTGTTCACCTTCGAGTGATGTGGCCGCTTCTGTACAACAACTTAAGCGAAAAAACATTAACTTTTGGTTGAGCTGATTCACTAACTCGCCCGTCGTACTTCCCAGTCGGGTAGCTTCATTAACTTGATTGGTTGTTGGTCAGGTGGCTGTTGATCTGTTCGCCGAGCTTTGCAAATGGCTTGCAAACGTTTCGTACATCAATGATGTGCGCATTGATGATGTCTCCTCTTATGGTGACGAAACGTTTGCAAGCCAATTGCTAAACTCGGCGAACAGATCAACAGCCACGTGCTCAACAACCAACAAACTCCCCGAGCTACCAATAGTTCAGTTCACTAACTTTGTTATTGTAACCCGGTCTTGGGTATCTGAATCCTGTCGCCATCGCGTACCTGAGCGGTTGATGGGATTAGGTAGGAGAAGAATATGAATTTGTCCCTTGTCAAGAATGACTGCTCTAGGACAGGTGGGGACAGTTCAAACAAGGGTGCTGTAAACAGATATCTTAGGAAGCCTTCCACTGTCCGGCAATTGAGTAGCCTGACATCCAGTTGAAAGAGAGAGTAAGCGAGTTCCACTACTCATACGATTCCAACATTGGGCGACAATGATGCTAAAGCCACAACAGTAATGTTTGAATTATTACCTGATATACAACGTATCGCTCTTTTGTTTGCACCATATTTAGCTACGAAGGTCTGGTTTATTCAAATCAATCGAATATAACTGATAATGTAGACGCAATACACTACTAAAAGTTTGCTGAAAAATCTTCAACAGCCAACGACCAGTTTTACCCTTCTTGGGGCTCATCAGGTAGATGTACTCCTCGAGTTTCCGTCAACCTTGCGTTCTACATGAACCTTAATTACACAAAATTTGATTTATAGGCTCATTTGCACATTGATTGGGTTTGTCGGAAGACTCACCCGGAACCCAACTGAATTCCTCGTTTACGACGTTTTTAGTCAACTGACTGTGCTGCTTCGGGCTGCCCCGATATTCAACATATCACTCAGCATACCTAATACACTGCGTTCCAGATGGATATCGCGTCAAAACCAGTGGGTTTACAAGACGAATAACGGATAATACTTCAGCTTCTAATGCAGCACACGAGGATTGCGTTAGTATACGACAAACAGTTACAATCAGCGAATGTTGTGTTTACTGGCCGTACGAATGCATATCGGAATTGAGTACCGCAAATCAGATGTGCAATTTGAGCTTTCCGGAAGCCAGCTTGTAAAACCGGCCGGTCAGTTGGTTGCATTTCCGTCAAGCTAAGATGATAAGTCTTGTCCCTTAAGGGTGGGATTTCGGTCACTTTGCCTAATCCTTCCTTAAATCAGCCTAAGGGGTGGCTTGTTCCTAAAAATTAATAGTAGATGTAAGGAAGCAGCAGATATTACTCCACCTAAAGATGTATAAAATGGATGAAAAAGAAAAGCCGTCATGGCGACTTGTTCTTGCATTTTCCATCTTCATACACCACCTGATTAACCTACCTTTTCACGAAAACGATGGTCTTGGGCCAGGTATTATTTATTTTCCCACACGTGGACACATTCCGACCAAAATTCGACCACAAAGTTGGAAAACAAATTCGGAAAAAAATTTCCTTAACTTTGATTACAATAACTCCACACCATTTTACGTTAATCATTAAAACCGCCCTTTGATCTTGAAAAACTGAAGCACAGCTACTAATATCCCTTCCAATCCATTAGCACCGTATATTTGTTCCAGTTGTGTCTGGCGCACATTTTAAACAAAAATTCATTCAGATGAAAACATCTCTAATGCGTCGAAATACGTTTATCGGAACAATCATTTATTTGGGACCTTATACCCATTACTGTGCGAGAGCACTTTTACTCCCAAAAGTTTTGAATGGTCCCACAGAAGTGCGGGGGAAATAAATGAAAACATTTTTGTAGCTGTTTAGCAGCACTGAATGGTGGGTCTTCATATCTTTGAAGAGAGGAGACTTGACAAACCTCGTGCTCCTTGATTATAATAGCTTAATGATATTCAAGATAGACAGTTGTTGGTTGTTGGCTTATTTGCTGAGCTGGGCAATTTGATTGCAAATGTTTCAAAGGTAGAATAGTTCATTAAAAATATAGAGAACTGAATAGTGCTTGCTTAGATGTAGCATCTTTTTGGGTCTTAGCTGGCATGCCAACTGGAGAGAGTTGATATACTGTAAGATTTTCTTAGCTTAGACAGGAAGAGTCGAAACGTAATACTTGGGTTCCAGCTACCGACCGGTTAGTAATTTTGCGCCTGAACCAATAAGCTGCCTTGATCTGTCGTTCGAATTTTGGTTGCCCCTTAATTTTTATTTTCTAGGAACAAACTTGACACATAGCACACTTCTTGTGACAACTTACTTTATCTCAGCGATAATAAAACTGATAATAAAACTGATAATAAACTGATCTATTGCCGCTTTCCTGATTAGTTAGCGCCGAAGTGTATGGCCTTGAATATAGTGTATTGCAGTTGTTGGTTTATTCGCTCGTTGGGCCATTTGATTGTAAGTGTTTCACCTCCGATCGAGGTAGAATCATCAGTCCGTTGTTACGGATCTTGACGGAGCCTGGCAATGGGTCGCCACTCAGATTACCTAGTTCAACAAGAAAAGCCAGCGACCATTCACGCTACCTGAGGTAACAGTATTTTTCCAGCAATTTAACAGCTTCACACATGGTTTCTTTGTAAACATGTTAAGAGTGTGGTCTACCAACTCTAGACAGAGAAATCAGTTAGCTAGGATTAGTAACTTCTTCGATAAAATGAATATCAAGATTAACGAAATGCACTCATTTGCATACAGTCATTTAATGTTTTCATAAACGCGGAACAAAATTTTTGCGTGTATTTTGCTAATTTCGTGTATTTTGGGTCCAAATAGAACATCGGAAACTCGGGGATCGCGCCCACCTGATGAGCCCCAAGAATGGCAAAATCGGTTGTAGGGCTGTCGAATTATTTTCATTGACCTTATGAGTAGCGCATTACGTCTGTACGAATGTCAAGATGGTTCAGGCACCAACATTATTTAAGTATGGTGTATCTAACAATTTAGACATTGAGATCCCTTTTGGAGTTTTAAGTAACTTACATTTTGTGAACCTATGAATATTCTATGGTTCATATTGCTGCAAGAGAGTTGCTAACCAAAACGCACGCGCCAGAATTATTCAAAAAGCAACTGGAATACCACAGCTAAAACGTCCCATTTAGTTCGACGTGACTGCTTAGTCTGATGGCTTGAAAGGCGATCCAGTAAATTTGATCAGTCGATATACTTCTGATGACTGATCGACCAGAAATCGTCGGGGCAAACTGGAAGCAGCAAGGCAATCTTTGGTGTACTGAATAATTGAAGGGTCTAGAAAAAATTATCTGGATTACTCTCATGTTTCTTTATTGGCAGCCGAAAACCAAATGGCAAAACGGCGTCCAATAAACGTGAAGCATGAAACTGCTAGTGGTTGGCGGAGTTGCAGTGGATGCTCACGGCTATCATTATGTTTTGCTCCTAAACCAAACATGCAACCAAGGTAAAGCTCTGGCGAAATGCGACGCTTTACCTATGCTCCGTAATCTTTGGCGATTACGACTGCAGCTGCACCTACTCATTTGCAAACAAACTTGGTTTTGCGAGAGACTCATTTGGAACCTAGCTGAATCTCTCGTTTGTAATGTTCCCAGATACGGTAACCATTCACCAATGAAAAGCATCGTTTACTGAATTGGAGTTACCATTTTCTAATGTATAAAAAATTTACTAATGAGAATTTTGACCGGTTTGAGTTCTCATGAAGACGAACTGTAAACTGGCAGTTTGTCGACCGTATACTTGCAATTACCTGAGTAAAGGGATTTAGCCCCGAGATCGATGACTTTGTCAAAGTTGGCGGAACTTGTTGCAGTAGCTGCAGATTTCGATGAACGTTGACGCTGATGGGCATTCAGGCACTAATGATGGAGTGAACTCACTTTACGCCCACGTTCTATTCGACATTCAGAGGTATAACAAATATCCGTCAACAAATCATCTGAAGTGCTTACAAGAGCAGCATTTTCGTCCACTCCCATACAAGTTATCAGGTTAAAAGCTGTGGTAACAAGTAGACCAACCTTTGAGCTGCAGCTGCGATACATGTATATATTTCTATTGTAGTCTACTACTCATAAGGTTGCTGAAAATCCATCCACAGCCCACGACCGGTTTCGCCCTTCTTCGGGCTCATCAGGTAGGCGCAGTACCCGGGTTTCCGTCAACCTTATCTTCTACTTCAAAGCAATTTGCACCAAATTAGCCAATGGACACTCACTCATTTGCAAACTAATTCGGTTCTCTAGAGAGACTCATTTGGAACCTAGCTGAATCTCTCGTTTGTAATGTTCCCAGATACGGTAACCATTCACCAATGAAAAGCATCGTTTACTGAATTGGAGTTACCATTTTCTAATGTATAAAAAATTTACTAATGAGAATTTTGACCGGTTTGAGTTCTCATGAAGACGAACTGTAAACTGGCAGTTTGTCGACCGTATACTTGCAATTACCTGAGTAAAGGGATTTAGCCCCGAGATCGATGACTTTGTCAAAGTTGGCGGAACTTGTTGCAGTAGCTGCAGATTTCGATGAACGTTGACGCTGATGGGCATTCAGGCACTAATGATGGAGTGAACTCACTTTACGCCCACGTTCTATTCGACATTCAGAGGTATAACAAATATCCGTCAACAAATCATCTGAAGTGCTTACAAGAGCAGCATTTTCGTCCACTCCCATACAAGTTATCAGGTTAAAAGCTGTGGTAACAAGTAGACCAACCTTTGAGCTGCAGCTACAGTGTCGAGCAATCCGCTGGCTCATTATGTGCTCCAGTGACGTACCAAGTGCCCAAAATATCATAAGGGGGACTTTAAGTGAAGCAAAAAGATCAAGAATGACGGCGAAGAAAGACCAAGGCGTCAGGGTTCCTTGTTCTTTTTGTTTTATTCACCGAAAAAGGCCACTCGCCTGCCATCAGCAGATGGTGGGTGAGGTGCCAGAAGGATGAGTTTGTTTGTGTATATCATCAATATGTGCCAGGGTACTGTTGCAGTAAAAAGACCCGGGTAATAGGACAAGTAGTATCCATAAACATCTAGTTTGCATGAAAAATCTGATCAAAAGGCAGCGTTTGTTACGGCCAAATTACCGGAAAATGCAGCAACTTAAGTGTGATATTTGATAAGAAATGCTGGGATGAAAGTGGGTGACTTCGGCGCTAATCACGAGCAAGAGATGACCAAAATAGCCAATTACAGATTACACAAAATTATCCGCTGTTAAATTCTCGCACGTTAACTGGAAACATCAAGTGAGTCATTAATTTAGCTAATTAGAAATTCACACGTAAATATCAGAAGGGAGACGCCCTTAGTTAGTTTGTTTATTGAATTTCTTAGGTAACAATCTTTGACCTGAGCGGGGCGGGACATTCCTAGACCAACTGAATTTACACCTGTTTCTCGTGGTAGGAAAAGTTAATTGTGAGAAACAGAAAGATCGCTACCAAGCTAGAACTTCGCTCACATCATATGAGTGCTGAATTTTGAACTACGGAAATTTAGGCGAATCTCTTGGCAAACCACGTTAGGATTATGGTAGCAGGCTTTCTTGAGTCAACTCATGATTTGAGCCAGAGCAGGGAAAACATTTCAGCGGATGCGCATCACAAAGGAGAGAGTAATTGTTTTTTTTGGTTAAGGTTGGAGAAACATCACCTCCGAGAGACCATCACAGTGACTCCATAACCTCAAACCCTGTTGAATATTTTATTATATTTCCCGTTGCTGGCAGGTACATTTTATTCCGTGGGGCCAGTATCAGTTGCTAAAAAATTAAAGCACATCCGTCTTCAAGAACGGGTATCCCTTGACCGCCAACTAACTTCAAGTTGTGGCCGTGAACTCTGCTCATAATATCATACTGCGACCGAGCAAAGTTTGTTTAGTTGTTGGACATTTGTATGGTTTGTAGCTTATGGGCATTAGGCAGAATCAGATAAAACCGCGACAGAGCGGAAGTTGTTCAGTAGGCACTAGGTGCAGTACGGCTAGGTAATACTTTTATGTGCATTGTGTAACCAGACATGTCGCTCGCCGCTTAAAATCACGCCAAAGTTTTTTTGTGCTAACTTATGTGGGGAATTCGAACCACTATTGGGGATGAAATACTGTGCTGTACTGTTATACAGTTTTCGGAACGTCACTAGTTTCCATTCCTTTTGCATGATCGATTGGTTCAACTACGAACCAGCGGTGAATACCCGCCAGCGCTCTGGAAGATGTCATTCACCAGAGGACTAAGAGAAACAACTACTTTACAGAACAGAGCTGGTATTAGTAGCCTTGGCGTTAACATCGTGGACAGTGGTTGCTTGCGGTTTATGTTTGCAAACTTATGCAGAACTTCAAGAATGTTTAGGTGGGTCATATTAAAACAAATGTTTTGTAGTTAGGACCGACCAAACGTTGCTGTATAAAACAATTCAGCTCCGATAGCGTCTTATGTCATACGAAAACCTTCCGGTGTTCTGGATTAACAGATACATTATCTTTATAGCAAGATGCTGTTATGCGGTCGCGTCTCTAGTGGAATATGAGTGATTCACTAATGGACCTTCATCTTCTTCACACTAGTGGGAAAGAATGACACCGGGGTCATACCAGCCGACATTTTCTGGTACAAAACGGAGGAGAAAATTCTCCCGATAAACCCTGCCTTCTTGATATTTTGTGTTATACCTTTAAAATTTTACGGAGTAAAAGAACAGCAGGTCGATTTTACCCACCAATAATTTGTTTGTTAGATTCAGTGTATCTGTTCAAAATGCATTTCTTTCCTTTTAGCAAAGTTTCGTCGAAATTTTTCCAAGTTAATCGATACGATCTTATTTATTTGATCTTTTTTTGTTTATTCTTATACGCTTTCTTTTATCACCATCAAAAGAATTGAAATCATTTGGACTGAGAGCCGGTGAACGTGATGACTACTATTTTGTGTCTACATAGACGGACTTACTGCATACGTAAATTTTTGCTGAGAAATTACTAAAGCAAAACACATTAAGTGAAGAATTTTCAACTACGTTTTGACCGTTTTAAATTTTATTTGGTGTACTACTACATATCCGGTTAAAACCTTTCTAGAATTCCTAAGTAGATTGCCTTTGAATGCAATTTCGAAGTAATCGGTACTTGATTTCACGTAAAACAACCTCAAAGAACGCCAACCAGTTTACCATATGCCCGATAGGTGAACCCGCGTTTCTAATCTCGGCCTTTAAAGAGCTTCACGCACTTTCGTTGCTTTCGTATTCTCATAGAAATAAGTACTTCTGCCCTGGTTGAGATAGCACACCGAACGGTCAGAAACTGACACGCTTCGAACCATCAGTGGAGAACTTTTAACTATATTCCACATCGTCAATGCGTATTTTTTGAGCTTGGTTTACATTACACTTTTTTAAACTTGCGTGCTCAGTATATTCCGGCCAACTTGAATAAAGCGTTTCCTGGGTGGACAAGACGTCACGTACTGTTACGCTAGTTCTTTCTGACACAGGTTAGTGCGTTCACCGACATTACTGAGCTTGCCGAAGCATTTTCCTCAAATTGGTTGGTGTTGTGGAAATTTGTGGAAGTATTTGAACAAATTCACTCGTCATCAACTAAATTAAGGCTCTTGCCGTCTTCGTAATATTTCAGTTAGTCTCTCAACAAAGTTTCGGAGGCTTTTCGCCGCCTCTTCTTCTGCTTTTAAGGCCAAGCTAGTACGTATAAAAATGGGTTTATACCATACAGAAATTAACTTACCAGAGCGACACGGCAGCTGATGAGGGAGATGAGTCTGCTAGTTAGATATTCGTGGTTTAAATTGTGGTTGTACTACACAACAGGTGTGCTAGGAGGTGTCAAAAGAACTTATAAGTAATCGCACAGACGTCCGCCTTTGAAATATGCAATGTTTAATTACGATATACACTTTGGGAATCTAGCATCGAGAGTACAGGATGGACGGCATGGTTGGTGCGAGTAACAGCGTTATCCTGTTTATCTTCCCACCTGTCCGCTTATATCAGTGAATCCCAACACTATATATTCCGGTGTCCTCAAACGGTAAAACAGATTTACCCAAAGAAAGAAAACGGTGTAATAACTACTCATGACAATAAGACTTTCTCTGTCGGTCTGCAGTTGTTGTTTATTGAATACGAGACTACAGAAAGACACATAGCAACAGGCGCTAATCGTACAATAGTTGGCTATGTTTGCAAATGTGCGCGCGTTCCACCATTATTCGTGAAGCTCGAAATAATCCTACTAATAAGCAGAGAGTCTCTGTCGACAATGTTTTTAGTTCATCAAATAATTATCCCATGAACTTCCTTATCAAAAGGGATGTGTCCAATATTTGTCATTCGATGCCTCCAAGTTTCCTGTTTCGGGTCTTTGATTGCCGTGCATTTAGAGGCCGTGATCCTGATTATTATTATAACGGAGAAGGGTGGTTAAGCTCATCTGGCACTTGTTCTTTTGGTCAAAGTTGTATATGGTGAATGTTATACAGAACACTCTGGTAAACTCAAATAATTAACGCACTCTGTCGTTGGTTTCAGAGCATCTGGCACTTGTTCTTTTGGTCAAAGTTGTATATGGTGAATGTTATACAGAACATTCTGGTAAACTCAAATAATTAACGCACTCTGTCGTTGGGTTTCAGAGCAGAAATATAGCTTCGAAAATTGTTCAGCCGGAGTTCTCTTTCATTAACACGATCACGTACATCTGATGAGTGCACCCAAGTGCTTTTGCAACCCAGACCAAAATACGCCTCTGAATAGTCCATGATTAGGGAACTCAAGTATGATGGGTCTCATCCCGAGTACCCGTTTCACTTCACATCTTTGCATCATACATTTTCTAGGTTGAAAGCTACTCCATCGTTCATACCAAATGCAAGTCTGGACGACCCTCACTGTAGTTATCTTTTACTCAACATCGCAACAATCGCCATCCAGGCTTCTGTAGAACTTTATCCCAAGAGCGGCAACCTGCTTACACGAGTCTCTAAAGGTCCATTAACGTCACAACCGTATTAGCGCAGTTGGTGGACTGTTTTGGCTGCGGACATGAGTGTGAGAGTCCTCTGGTATGTGGGTTTACAAACCGCAAGTTTTCACAGTAGGCCGAACCTGTACTCAGTCCATTATTTCAACCCTGCTCTGTATCGACCTCACAGTCAAGTCCATGCTTAAGGGTTTACTTTCAACCAGTATGGTGTAAATGGTGAATGACTATTATTTTCGTCTATTATTTTCGTCTTCTTTCAGGCACCCAAAACACGGACGTGAGGAGTGCAACCCTACTGTGCGAGTCAAGTGTGGATTGTTGTGTAAGTGACACCAAAGGTGGTCTGTCGGTCCACTAAAATCAGCTGGCGTCCCGCGCTTCGGTGTTGAAGCTAATCGGTCTAGAGATGGTATAAATGCCCTTTCAGTGCTATCTGAAATGTGGACGCTTCTGGCACAAATCTCCTGCACAATTTCGTGTCATGCACTGTGGTATTGTTTTCCAGCTTTTCTAGCTAGCTTAGCAGCCATTCATTATTAATACGAGTGTTAGAATTGGCTACTTGTCTGCAAATTAAAAGGATCACATTAATATCAGAATTTGAAAAATCAGCATTTAAGAAAATGCTCCGGAGTTTCGGTCTGATAACAGCGTTATTTGTTGTCGTTCAATTAAAGTTCTCTTTAGCACTGCCAGATTCTATTCAGCCTACTATCACAACACTTCAGAGATTGGGACACTAGCGATGGATTCTTCAGTTCCCTTGGTGCATGTCTCGGTTGGGTGTTCCGACGGTATCTCTGCCTTGCAAATCTTTTTATGACGCAAAGACAGCAGAGCTTGCAGCAAAGTTGCAGGACAAACAACCGACACCTAATTACTTTAGGATATTTCAGTGGTTGGTGCATTTATGTAGATCATATTTGACGATGTGCTTTGATGGGTTGTATGCCGCACATTGTTGTTTGTAAAAATCATCATAACTGGCTACTTAAATGATGTGCATACCACGTATCCTACATCAAAACACGTATCATCAGATGAAAATTCTCATAGGGAATCTTTTACGCGTGATGCCCATGCACCATTGGCATGACAGGAGATTTGGGATTTAATCAAATTGCAATGCCCATCCATTTCACCTGAGTCTGTAACGATTCGCTGCCACATGAGAACGCATCCAACCTGTTTTATGAATATCACAAAGACCAGGAGGTACTCGATGGGATATTTCTACATGCTGGTTCGTATTAATAACAGTATGGCAAGCTGTGGTGCATCTCACCGTGTTGGACTGAAGGTCCTTAATATATAAGATCTTGTTTAGCGCACTCGTTCAACACCATTTAGGTGCCCTGGGTGTTCAGTTTCTTAATCCCTATAACTTATTTCAGATCACTTTATATTTGTGCTTGAGGCAAAATGCATTAGATAAAATTGGCAATTATCGGTCTGTTTTATTGATAAAGTCTGGTTTTCCGTTTTATCACTCTTTCAATCAGTCGATTGGCCTAAACATCCAAAAGTGGTTGTCTATATAGCGACAAATACACTCATTTGCAAATCAGTTTGATTTCCACGAGAGACTCAACTGTATCTCTCGTTTATGGTATTATTCAAGTGAATGTCCCGAAAAAAGACCACCGCATTTTTCATGGTGCGATATTCGAGAGGTCGCAGTATATTTTCATAAAGGAAACTAATCGCAGTGTTGCTGAAAACTCTTCGACAGCCCACATACTATTTCGCCTTTCTTGCTGCTCATCAGGTGGGCACAGTCCCCAGATTTCCATTGACCTTATGTTCTACTTGAACCTGAATTGGACTGATTCTGACCAATACACTCATTTATAAAGTGATTTGTTTTCTGAGGCTGAACCGAATCTCTCGTCAATGGTATTCTTCAACCAAACGTGCCGCACAAAGGCTGTCGGAGAGATTTCAGCAACCGCTGTTTTATTTATAGCCATCTGGACATGTGAATGCGGAGATCAGCAACCGCAGGACATTACATCATTACATCATACAGCAGTCAGGACAACGTAATCGTATGAAGCCTATTATTGATTATCCCTGCTTTTTTTAGCCTTGTACAACATGAAAAGGACACAGTTAGTCAACCCAGTATACAAGTATTGATGCCTGCTTTGAGAGCACATGAATTCAACGACAAAAGCAACATGAAACACACAGATTGAGTTCTGCCTCTTGGCAATATTCTGCTCAATAGTGAAATCTTTGTGTGCATTCCAAGCACGGTAGTGACGCCTGTAGTCCAAACACCTCACGCCTTCCTATAAATAAAGTGTTAGGCAATTAAACCTTTAACTTTCTCCAATTTTTCAGTCGGCAAATTATGGCATTTGTTCCTGGGCATTCTACAGTAGGGGCAGTAATAAATTTCCCTTTATACAAAACCCAGCACAAGTTTTAGTTTAAGGTGCTTGGTTTACCGAGGATCAAAGCTTAGGAAGGCGTGTCCGTTTTGTCCTATATTTCACATGATATATGCTAGCTTTGTGGACGTTGTATATGACTGAGTTGCACCCTCCACTTACAAACACCAAGTAGGAAGTAGAATGTTCAAGAAGGCCATCCAGATCAGCGAAATTAATGCCATCAATCGTTTGATCTTTTGTAAACTGTAGGTTATTCTTATGGTCTTTAAGTTGATACTAGCAGATAAATCCGAACTCTATCCACTTCTGAAATCAATTGATTACAATTATGCTTGCCAACGCGCCATTCACACTAGCAACAGTGTAGTGATTGTGTGGTTCTAGGAAGATGACTCATTTCTATCCTATACTTTCAACTTTACAGCATAGCTGATTATAGCGTTCGATATTTTATCAACCCAAAAATTGTTGGGTGAAAAAACTTCCAGAAGATAATCGAAACAGTTAACCATCAAAATAAACCTATTAAACAGTCTCATTTGATATCTGTCTCAGCTGATGGTTGCGAGAAATTTTTTTCGAAAAATTTCCCCAGCTACGTAAATTTGTACAAAATAGCTTTGAGAGGGTATGTGAGCGGAATCCCAGTTTGAGGACGCATTCATTAGGAATATTCAGTTACTCTCCAAAAAATTTAACGCTTCAACATAATTTAAGGTATGGCTATATCGACACCAAATTTTTCATAAAAGCCTTGTTGCACCTGAACATTTGGAAGTAATGAAGAGCCTGAAAGCTAGGGATGATGTTCTGTTAGCCCGACCAGATAAGGGCTCTGAGACGGTCTTTTTCTATCAAACTGACTGTGTAGAAAAGATGTTCTAAGAACCCTTCTGATGAGACAGAAGTTTTTGAACCCAGGAAGGACTTCGCAAAGAAAATGGAAGCAAAAATGACAGAATGTGCCAGTAAGGTATACGGAAGCCTCCGACCGACAGATATGAATGTCTCCCAATAACTTTCTGAAACTAAACTGCCAGTTGCCTCCCATTCACCGTTTTACGATGGGTCAAGAAAATACTGAAGCCCGTCAGAAACCGGTCATAAGCACCAAAACTACGCAACCCTTTTGAGTTCTAGTCTTTGTAGACCAATCGGAAGAAATGATTCTAAAATTGGGTATTAAAATACCCACTTTTATTCAGCGCTTTTTGTACACATAGATAAAGATGGAATGGTAATGGGCTGTCCACTCGGTGCCATTTTAGCTGGTGGTCGTATTACAAGTGACTGGACCGTCGACATTTCACTCCCGATATGTTGGTGATCCTTTTGTTACCCGCAGTTTAACAGATGGTTAATTTTAAATTTTAACTTTGCACATTCTGTGCTCAATCCTCCATCGAAGTTGAGTTTAGTTGTATTGGCCACTTTGTTGGCATTGCGTTGGGATGGCTGAGAAGTGGGGTATACTGCGAAATAACCTGTTCTGGTGGACACTGAAACTTTTATTGCCTCGTTGACGCAAGCGAAATCTTGCTAGGTGTCTGTCGAATAAGCACACGCAAAAAAACGTATAAACATATTTTTATGAACACATGTTTACGTGTTTACAAATTTAGCCAACTGATGAGATTTTGTCACAATTGCTGCTCATAAAAATTATGTTGTGACGAATCGTGTGTTCATAAGAGAATGTAGTTGGTATAGATTTTAAACCGAAATCTGTCATCGTAGCGACCGCTTATTTCCGTCTGAAATGGTAAAATTCGCATAAGCAGTTGTTCGCTTTCACCAGGGTTTGTCAAGAGGTCGTGCCTTCTGTGGATCTTCACAGGCTCCAGATTTGCTGAATCCGCCCATGCTGGATAGGATAATATTTTTTGTGTTTGGACCATCATACTCGGAGGAACAGAGTGTCTCAAGACTGTTGCTATTGTGCAGCCAATTTGTTTACTCATAAAGTTGCTACTTGGTCGGGCCAGATAATCTAACCTACTGGAAACATCAGGGGGCTTATCTTAAGCAAGTAAACAAAATACTTTTTTTCTATCCATCTGTTGAACTGTACCTTCCTGACATAAAAGTTCTAAGCCAGTTTTTACGAAGAGCATACAACTGTTCGTTCAGGTTGGTAATGTGGTGAAATAATGGTAGCTCGGGTGAGTTTATTGGTTGTTGACCAGGTGGCTGTTGATCTGTTCGCCGAGCTCGCAAACTTTTCGTCACCATGCGAGGACACATCATCAGTGCGAAGTTGGGTGTGTACTTCTTCTTTGCCTGCGTGTGTTTATATAGCATTCGAAGGCTGTCTGTTATCTTATGACATGATTGGATACTTGAAGGGTAACGAATTTAGTGAATCTATTGGTCCGTTTGTTATCTTTGTTGCGTGGTCTGTGTTCCTTTGCGTTGATTGGTTATCCCAAAGGCTTCTAATTTTAGCAGCTTGTTCTCTATGGCCTCGATTCACATTTGGTTGTGGTCTGCCGTTCTCGAGTTTGATTGGTTGCTTTTACCGTCCTATTTCCTCCACCTTGGCGGTTAGTGTCCCAGCGTCCGCCGGTTGATTTGGTGCTTTGATTGGGCGCTTCCTCCAATCCAATTGGTGTGTCCGTTTGAATGACGCTTTCCTGCTTCTCTTATGAGTTCCTCGTCTTGTCGCCTTTGCAGCTCTAAGCTCTGTGGTTCTGGCGTTCTCTCGCTCTTAGTGGCTGGTAAATGGGGTCAATTTCGTTGTGTTTGTTGATGGCTGCTTCGGTGGAGTACCACGCTTCTATAAATTCGCGTTCTCGTTTTGTTCTTGCTTGAGCCGGTATGCGAAAGCCGCTCCAGTCGAACTCGTGTCCTTCTTGATCTTTGTGTGCGTAGATGAGAGAGAATTGGTCGTGTCTTTTAGTGGCGAGTTTGTCTTCATGTATTCTAGTGGAGAGCTTCCTTCCTGATTATCCTACATACCGTTTGTCGCAGTCCTTGCATTCGATCCTGTATATGACATTTTTCTTCGCCGTTGGATCTAATTTCCCTTTTGGTCTTGATAGTGTCCTCCGCAGAGTATTCGTAGGCTTGTAGGCGAACATTGTATTGTGCTGTCGTAGTAGCCTTGCCGTCATTTCTGCGGTGTTCTTGATGTACGTAAGTGCGACTCGTTTGCTTGCATTTTGTCCCATTGCATCGATCGTATTTGGCTTCCTGAGTGTTCTCCAGATGAAATTCCTCGGGTATCCATTTTTCTGAAACAATTTGTATAGGCGCTTTCCTTTGATCTTGGATTCTGTTGTGCTGCAGTGTGTCTTGATCTGCTTGAAAAGTGTCCGAATACAGCTTCGTTTGTGGCAATTTGGACGGTTGCTGTGGTCGCTGAGGATTTGGTCCGTATGTGTCGCCTTTCTGTAGACCTCATTTTGTACTTGTCCGTTCAGCAATCTAGTGATGAGGATGTCCATGAACGCCAGTTTTTGTTGTTTTCTTCCTCGGTTGTGAATTTCATATCGTCGAAAACGTTACTTAACAGGTTGTCTTCGTGATGTACCTGTGTAAATGAGACATATACCTACGGTGCCTGTCCATCGTCCTGTGCTCCCTCTGGGTGCATGGTGTACTTAAAACGCACAGATCATGCATGCATTGTGCTTCGAATATGTTTCCCGGGCTCGAAGCAAGTTGTTTCGACACCATCGAAATCCTTGCTTGTAATACTAGTTTCGTCGAGGTTCTGTTGCTGTAACCAAAACCTCCCGCCTGAAAATAGAAAGCCTTCAGTAGATTCCCTACGGACATTGAAGGAGCTTAGCGTTTTAGAACAGCTATATATGACCTGAGTAGGTCAGTGGATTAGCCATATCATAACCATGCGTCTATGGGGTTACCAGCTGTTGTCACTACTGAAAACCGCCTCATTTGTATTACTCCAGCGCCATTGTTGGAATTGCTCAGAAGAGGTGTCTTATGAGGAAAATTTTGGTAGCTCAGGTAGCGTAGATGGTGGTCGTTGGCTTGTTCGCTGAGCTGGGCAATTCGATTGCAAACGTTTCATCACCAATCGAGGTGACATCATTAGTGCGTTATTGTGGAGCGTAGTAGTGCGTAGCGGTGGGTTGGTGGTTGTGCACAACTACCAGCGAACAAGCCAACGACCACCAGGTGTCTTATGAGTTTAGTACTTTTACTTGGAAAATTTCAATTCCCGAAGGGTAACAAAACTTTTACTGAATATATGTGAATACTTTGAATGAGCGCAAAGACACATTGCGCACAGCTAGAATGGGCTTAAAAAAGCAGACTTCACAAACAAGTAAATGTGAACTTTGGATTGTATTCTATCATTAAGATTGTAATATTTTTAGTCTGGTTGCAGGATACTGACTCTCTCACCAGATTTATGGGGAATGTTCTAGCGATCACATCTAACGTAAGGGCATTTTGAAACTACTTGGCCAAATTGTTGCCAGGTTTTTAGATAAAAGATCCAGTTTGGCTCCTTTGGCATATCGTAAAGGCATCTACATCACATGGGCGCATTACACATCACCCGCATACGTTGCTGATGGAGTATTTTAAAGCCTCTTCTTGAGGACGGTATAGGTTTTATAATGGATTCTTTTCAGCAAAATACTCAAATGCCGCACAACCATTTGTCCTCCGAGTCGAATTTAGTACTCAGTTTTATAAATCCTTTTTTCTGGAATACCATCCCTTCATTGTTTCGGCCCGTAACTTCTCCAAACAATACGGCTTTCTGAAATGCTACACTATCTGTGCAAATGAAGAATTCTCTGCAAACTTTGTCATGCCTTTTAACTTGTTTTTACCAGATTCACTAATCTTGGTCGTCCCTAACACTGACCGGAATTTGGCCACTCGGTTTCATAACTCAGCTTCATCAGTCAGACTGATAAGGCGGCCAACATGTGGGAGACCACTGGTTTGCCAAAAGTCACGCTCCTGTCCTGTCTGTGCAGAATGACCGAACTCCTAGTCAGGTAACGCCACGGTTAGCTGAAACCGGCTAGACTACTTCTGACTGGTTGTTGCGGGTTGAGGTATCTGCATACCTTGTATTCGTATCAGTCTCCTCTGTAGTCCTGGCGCAGTTGTCCTGGTTAGAAATATGAACAAGCGCACATTTTCCCCGTCAGTAATTATCAGTACTCAGTGTCCCTCTGTACGTACTCTATGACAGGAATCATATCGCAATCGATGGTCGCATGGGTAGCTGCACCAAGTAAACAGATGTTGCCTTAGCAACTGGTGCGCCTTATGCTGAACAGCACTTGCTGGTCAATGTTAAGTCAGTGACCTGAGGAATAAACTTCGAAAGCGGTATACGCATACTTTCCAGT
This sequence comes from Opisthorchis viverrini, assembly GCF_000715545.1. Taxonomy (NCBI): domain Eukaryota; kingdom Metazoa; phylum Platyhelminthes; class Trematoda; order Opisthorchiida; family Opisthorchiidae; genus Opisthorchis; species Opisthorchis viverrini. Next base: position 1,114,847 of record NW_008751660.1, read on the forward strand.
GAATCAACTTTTCAAATACAGCCAAATTAGACATTCTTAATTTACAATTCAGACCAATTTTTTCTTCTGGTGTCCCTAGAATTCATTTCAGCGAACAATTTAGAAGTATGCAAAACCTACTAGAAGAGTAATTGGTCGTTGGCTTAAGGCATCTGATGGTGTGCGTGTGTGTTTAATTACGGGCCAGGCTCTAATAATTCCAGAAAGTATAGAGATTTCGAATGGTTTTGGTGGATGCGATCACAAAAAGGTTTGTACGAAAGATGGGGAGAAGATAAATGAACACTTGTTGAGCATGTGCCGGTCGCAATCACAAAGAATAGTCAAACACATCGAGATATTTTCAACCTTGTAAGAAAACAAGATAAGTTGTAGCTCACGATTCAAAGGTGACAGTGGTATGGGATTTTAAGTACATAATGCAGTGACATATAGTCAAGAAATTTGGGCGTTGTATTTATTGATTGTCGTGGCACATTTTTGAAGTGATTAATCATCTGATAAACAAAAACAATTGCCTGTTGTTCAATTGAGCCTCGTTTTTGGACAGTTGTACATTTATTCAGGCAATCGCACTACTCATCAATTGTACACTTCACTGCCTATCTTACATGGGTCTCTGCAAGGAACCAGGCCATGGGACTATAGTTGGATTAAGTGTACAAATGTAGGGTCGATTGTACTACTGTTCGACTAAACGTACTGCATGAAGACCACCTCACGTTTCATGTGAAAATGCATTTAGGGTATCAAAGTGTTTTCCTGGTCCAAGTATTTGTCAGAAAACTCAATTAGGAGGAAGACTTAAATATCACAAGTACCTTGCTAAATGAAACATACGATGGCCTTTGTGCAAAACACTCACTTGTCGCCTATAATATACAAGAGCTTCAGCTAGGATTCAGTTGCATCTCCCGTTAACCCCGAGTTTGTTTTCAGATGAATGTAGCTCCCCAACTGCGTATAATTTAGTACACAAATAGAACATTAGTTTCGGGGAAACTCGATACTGCACCTGCCTGATAACCCAAAGAAGGACAGAACATAACCTGGGTTACTTTAGCTTTTTTAGCAATCTTGTTTTATTGGTGTTATACCAAGATAAAAGCTTAGTTAGTTTTCAAAACCCCCTCTTTGCTCAAGGGAAGATTGAAGATGTCGCGTGCGCCTCAGAAGATGTTGATCTTGAGATCACAAGCCCAGGGAGTATACCTGTGCCTCTTATAATTACAATTTAATAGAGTTGATCTGTCGACACATATACTGTCAGTGGCCACATTCGAATCGTAATTATCTCGGTGCTGGTGTGAATAATTGATAAAAATGGGGCCAAATAACAGTTATTATTATCATAGTTACTCTATATATTTATTATTTATGATTATGATTCTTTAATTTTTTCCGGTCTTGAAATCAGGAGGATTCAAAACGATCCAGCCACAGTTTGTTTATCTGCCAAATAATTATGGATTTTTTATTCAGTATCATCATTTTCTTAACTCAAAAACAGTCATAATTAGCTGAATTGTATCGGGATTCAACTCTAGGTTGGTAAAAGCCTCTACTTCAACTTCAGAACGTCACCAAGAGTACTTGAAGTATCGCCGGTTAACAAGTTTACACCAAAACAGGCTTATCTGGATTCAGGACAACTTGTTTCGTCGTCCTATAAACTACGAAGAAATAAACGCTGCTCACCTTTTATTCAAGCTTCCAACAGAAATGAGGTCTCTTCCACAATCGCCAAACTAATACTAGAATGGCCGTTTAATAAACCAAGAGTTCAACAAAAATACACTGTTGGCTCTAAGATGGAAATCTTGTGGGCAACTGAACTCAGGATTTGCGTTTATGCCTAATGAATTTAAACATTTACAGCACATTCTTTAATGAGATATTCCTTACTTATTTCGTGTTGTCACAACTCTGTGGAAGGTGGCTATACTATAACTGCTTCCCTTTGAATAACCATTTGTTGCTCTGGCAGCGTCTAATGCTAACAAAAACCCAACTCAGTCGATTTCGACAGCATATCCGAAAAGACGAAATTAGCGAAGCTTTCGTAGATCCGAAACTTCTTGCAGTTATTGATCGCAGACGCCGTCAATACTATTGTGCCTACAGACCAACTGATTAAGGGTTCCGTATATCGTACCATATTTTGTGAACAGCAGGACGCTACGTACTTTGCAAGTTTATGTGATATCACTGATAAGTGCCAGTAAGTCTTCTTGGAAGTTTTTCACAAGTTGTTCAAACCATAACATGCTGTTTAGCTTTTCGGCAATGCACTCTCCATCCTAGTATTTCCAGCCTTGGATAATCACAGCGTTTGTGAAACGTTCAGTATGATGTGCATCAGGAAACCGACAAAAAGGTCTCCAAAAACGAAGTGCAAATGACTTCTCAGTAATACTTAAAATAACTAAGGTGGACCTATATCCTACTAACCGGCATTTTCTATATCGGTTTTACACATCCTTTAGTTTAAGCTGAGTACCAAGTCTGATAACCATTCTGCTCTGATTCGCTGCACAAAAAATTATCTGGACAAATTATAGTTGCCTTTTCATTTAGGCACTTGGTTAGAGTTTAATTCCGTACCGTGTGGCAAGATTCCCAAGGTAGCCCATGTAAGTTTTTGATATGCGACTCTATACTGTTCCTTCCTCTTGCCTTATAAAGCTTGTCAAGCTTCAGTTCCATGGAAAAACTAAAGCTGGGTTGGAATGATCAAGCGATTTGTTCAGTTGTGTCATTCATTTAGGCTAGGAATAAATGCTTGGCAAGTATCGGATCGTTTTTGACCGTGATGTGTGACTTATTTTTTTTACACTGACCATACCCGCAAGAATGGAACCAGATGGAGATCGGAAGGTAACTCCGTCTTTTTTTAGTACTCTTTATTTTTAAATCCAAATTAAACGACTAAAGTGCAAATTTCTAATAGTGCAGCGAGAATATCAACACCTCCACTGCAATCATCAAGGGTATCTTTGTAGCTTATTGTTTCTTTCAATAGCACGTTGGTAAAGAACAAGGCGGCATCATGCCGGTTAAAGATCTTTAAAAATGTCGATAAACAGTGAAGTCTGGAACTTCTATTCTTACCATGCAGTAGGTTAGTTAGCTAAAGCAATTTAACCAAAAAAGATTGACGAAGAACTCAGCTCGCAATGTAACATTGGTGTGGCCAATATAAGTTTCGGTGGAGATGCCAAAATATCGCAACAGACTATCGTATCACGTTGTGTGATCCCCAAGTGACTTATCGCTGTGGGTTTCCTGCAGCGAGTTTCCTCCGTCTTTATAGGTAGGCAGTCAGAGTTGGTAATACTAGCTCGGCTGTTGTTGGTCTCCGGTAACGTTTAGGCAAACTGAGTTTGGAGATATCGAGAGCATTTTCACTTGGCTGCATTTGCTTGAAAGAGTTTACAGTGTCTCCTCAAGTGTCTCACTGTCTTCATTGCCTACCGAATAGGAGGAATGGAGGAGAAAAACACTTGGGGGGTTTAAGCGGCCCGCAGATATGTGTTTTATTTTGCACATTAAACTTCCAAAAACAATGTTTGCCTCAAAATTTCTTTGTCCTACTTTGTTTTATATGGAGATTATTGGTCCCTAAATAGGACGACCGTGCATGAGAGCAACTGCGATCTCGGTGAAAATCACAGGACGCAGCTTATTTTGACTCAGAATTGTTCACACGTTGTGACAAATGAAAATTTCCAGCTGGCGGAAAACTACCTGAAAACTACTTAAAAAGTTAAAAAACCAAATCAGTTTGCAAAACGGTGCATTTCGCCAATTTCATGCAATTTGGTTTCAAGTGAAACACAAGACTGACGGAAATTCGGAGACTGCGCTTAACTGATGAACACCAAGAAGGACAAAGCCGGTCGTGGTTTGTCGAAGAATTTTCAGTATCCAGATGAGTAGTGCATTACGAATATACATTTTTCGCGATATCTCGATTATCGGAGCGACCGAAACATGAGACGGACAGGTACAGCACATTCAGTATCCTGGAAACATCACAAATGAGAGAATCAGCTGCGTTCCAGACGGCTCTTTCGTAAAACCAAATTAGTTTGCAAATGAATGTGTTTCACTACTTAAAAACCGTTGCATCACTATGGAGACACTAGTACTAGGAATCACAAATAGTGGTCTCTTCCGAGCCGGAATTCATCACCGAAATACACTTCACCAGATTAACTAGAGTGGATTAATTCTCCGTATGGGCGAACAGTTCATGGAGAACGACAAGTTCGAACTTGACTCGTAGTAACTCAACCATGTCTTATCTAAGACAGTGTTTTTCTGGTTGAATAAAAGAGTCAGAAGAATGAGGGAGTTTTCGCTTGTAAAGCAAGCGCACTTCAAGGTGATGAAAGTCAAGCCACTTATTGGTGGTGCTTGTGAAAGTGAGTGAGATTACTGACTAGACTGTACCACCTTTATATTCCTTACAACTGTCAAGTTTGTTTAGCTTATTCTACCGAGACAAACATATCCCTTTACATCTAGACTTCGTCCAGCTTGAGTGGTATTCTTTAGCACTAAATTATTGTTGAGGTCCATCTAGAACAGTGGCACAAAAAGGGTAGGAGGCGTATCACCTAGTTTTTAAATATCTTTATAAGAAGTCAAAATCGTGATATCAGGAATGTGCGTTTGTCTTTCCGTATCCTTAAACCCACTGTTTGAACGCACTGGTTGGGGGACAATCACTTTCTACTAATGTATACCAAGTCATTGTTCCACGAAATAAAACTTCGTAATACGTTTATTTCTTAACTCAGGCAACTGTTGTCACACGTAAAGTATTTTAGGCTTACAAGGATGACAAAAATTTACCAACACTCTGGTTTGCTCGCGATAAACCTAGGATATTTTGGTATTGGAGTGAACCAAGCCCGCATTGGTTAAATTCTAACTTTTCCTCCCGTTAGACATTTTGTTAGTAAAGGTAAAACAATGACATTTAGTGGGAGCAAAACTGAGCATGTTTCAGTTGCACAGTATATACGTGAGGCAGAATACTAAAAGAAGCGGTCAACAGTAGTTACTGGGAATTCGGTCATTGACCAAATCAGCTACAGTGTTATATTATAAAGTGCCTTGTTACAATATAAGCGAATCTATTCCATGAGTTTATTGATATTTTTCGGTGAGGATTCCCAAACCTCAATCTTGTTAGAGACTACTTTTTTGTTTGTCAGCTGACATTTAGAAATGGTATGCGCATTCGTCGTTCATTTCAGCAGACAGTTTTTGCATTTTGTAATGTCAGATTTGGGTTCCGAAATCCCGAGCCGCTTTACTCTCGCTCGGTGCGAGTTTGGTCTAAAGTGCGTCGGTGCATTTTTTCGACAAGCTTCATATTTTCCTGCGTTAGACAATTTTGACTGATGTGGGGACTCTTTACCTGGTCAGTCATTTATTGAAATCAAAGTGTGTGTAAATACCTCAGAGCTGGCATCCAACTGTCATTCAGACCAGTGCACTTCGCGACCGAACCACAGGACAACCGGTATTCATCAGCAGGCGACATAAACCATCACAAATCACACATCAAGCACACAAAAAACGAAACGGTGAAACCGGGTATGGAGAAACAATCATACAACCCAATGATGCCTTTTAAAGTCCTTTTGAATCAGCGCAATACACTCATTTTCAGACAAATTTGGTTTTGAGACAGACTCATCTGGAACCAAATTTGTTTTTAGGTGAGTGTATTTCATGAACTTCGTGCAATTTGGTTTTAAGTAGAACAAGTAGAACGGAAACTCGGGGACTGCGCCTACCTGATTAGCCCCAAGAAGGGCAAAACTGAAGTGATCAAGCTTTTGCTCCTTGAAAGGGCTTAGCAAACGCAATAAACCATCAGGTTCCTTGTGGATTACACTGAAGGGAGAAAAATTGCATCAAAATTCAAAGAAAGTCCGAACCCAAAGCTCTAGAACGATTCATTAAAAAATAGAAGGCCAAACCGCAAGTTATCTTTTATCAGCTATAAGCTTGTATGTCTTCCTGCGCACACTTCTGTGTCTATAAATAATACATTTTTGACAATCGTTCGACTATTTCTTATTTTTATCGTAGAACTGATCTATTTCTATTTTCCTTTCATATGAGACTTATGAACCCTATGCTTTCTCTGTAGAATATGCATAATGAATACATAATTCAGTATGTACACTCTGGAAGCACCGTAGGGCAATGAGTCTCCGAAGGTCGGTGTTGACGACAGTTTCTGTCGACGATAAACCCTCATGAGCCAAAGCCCAGCAAGCAAGGATGTAAATCGCCAATAATTACTAAAAAATAGCCAAGATGCCAAACAATTAATACTTCAGTAGTCCTCAGGAATGTGTCAAAACAAGTAACATGCGTCGGTATGTTCTCTACTGGCACGGCCCCTGTAAAATTCTGTTTGTCTATCGGTTGAGAATCCGTACAAGTATCCATCTTGAACAACTGTCATCTAGCTGAATTAGTTATTTTTGTCGTATAGATTGCTTGCTTCAGTAATTATCGTCTTCATCCATCTGACCCGCTGTAGGCACACAATCTCATTCTGTCTGTCGTAGGAAACAGCAGGGTGAAATGTTAGCGGGAATTTCCTCGACTGTGTGGCATGCTGCAAAATCCGATGACAACAACCCGAGGACGACAATATTTGATCGATCAGCTGACTCGCAGCCACTAAAATCGTAAATTCGGTTTGGATCGAACAGTTTGTCAGCAAGATTCTCCCATTTCACAACTGGCACGTGGGCACGCGTTCAATCACGCAGACGTACACAAACACGCGTGTACGCGTGTATCCATAGTCTAACGACCAAACGTGTGGTTTTCCTGGACGGTGCATACGCGCGACTGTCGCTCTTGATGTCAGCCGGCAGTCGGGTGAATTCCTTACCGGTTAGTCAGTTCTGATCCCACAGTGAATTTTTGGACCATTTGGCCAATCAGGTTTCTTTGGTGTTGTTGAAGCATGGACTGACCAACCGAAAATCAGCTGTTACCGAAACACGTGTGTTCAGACTGTATAATTAGCCTAACAACAGGTGAACAGTGCTCACAAGAACCTGAGTGATACTGTTGTACTAAATTTTGATCGGAATTTGGTGAGTCGGTGTACTACTCCTGTGGAATATTCTTTATAGAATTTTAAGGTTAGATTTTTATCAGATTGTTTCTTTTGCGCTTATCGACCCATGTAGAACGGAGGTGACGTTTACGATGAACCTAGAACACAAGAGCTCCAAAACGCATTCCGAGCGCTTCCAACAAATCAACCTAAAAATATTATGGTATGACTGCAGCAGGTTAATAAATGCGTTAGTTTCTGAGACTACACTAACATTTATGACAGTATCCACTAGCTATCAATGAAAATTCCATAAAATCAGAGTGAAAACTCTGCGCAGTCACACAGGAGTCCGCTCGTCAAACAAATGAAACTGTTCACTTTTCACATAATTACTTTCCGTTGTTCTACCGGATGGAGCGCAGCTAGTTTGTAGCTCATGCACCGGCCAATTTCGGCTATTTCAACTCCAGACAGAAAAGCTGTGTGTATATCATCGACCGAAATGTAACGATGGTCTCAATATTTCTTGAGGAGGATATGCTTGCGGAAGAGTGACATACTGTCCCATCTTAGTGTTATTTGTCCAGCCAGAGGAGAATTACCTTAAGATAGGTGGACCGACTAATCTGCCAAGGTCAACTTACATTCCTATCATGTAGCACGCAATTTAGTTAACTGTAGTTTTCTTTTGGTCTTTAAGATGGTGTACACGACATAAACGCTTGCAGACCAGACTTTCGTCCAAATTTTTTCCAGTATACTCAATTCTTGTATATCTGTTAGAGCTCTATAATCCCACTGCTCACACCTGAATGTCCCGCCAGGATTTATCTGTTCCATGGAATCCTTATTCCATCATCCACAAATCTGTAATGAGGAAATTAGTGGGGCCTCTTTAATCTTTTGTTGTCGAGCGTCTCCAGGGTAGCACTTGAAACTGGGAGTTTTCTATACTTCATTTGTATAAAGACCTCATGTTCTACCAACAGTGGAGGCAAGAGTTTTAACCAAAGTTTATGATATCGCTTAGGTTGAAAATCGAACAAAACTGAAGAGCACCACCCGAGTGTTCAAATACCTTTAAGTAATTCAGGGCGCATCATCGTGAAAAGTTTTTTTATGGATTGTGTGCTTTGATACGATGACTGACACTAATCGTTTGACAGCAGTAGAGAATCTGTTTTGAAAACTCCACTCAGATGAATGCTTTTCTACGCAGTAAGCAAACCCTACTTACCACTTCCGCGGACCGCACTCGTGAGAAAAAACGATAACTCGATGTAGTCATTGGTGATCCTGTGGATCGTGGCCATAAATGGTAACAATTTTACACTGTGGTGGGTCCCGTTTTATTCGCTTTCAAATTATTCAGCATTTTCAGGACAAGAAGATCATCCTTTTGTAGGAAGATTCCGCATATAAAACCGATTTTGAAGGCCCTGTTGATCCGGCTGCTTACTGGTTACGTTCACGACCCAGGAACCCCATAGCGCTAGGCTAAAGTCTTGGACAGATATCATCGTTTGCTTTTCATAGTAACCTGCAAACGTTCAGTTGACCTTCAATGTATTTCAAACTACGAAGCAGCCTTGGTTAATTAACTGCTATATGGGATCAGCTGATTCCGAAGTAGAAACAGGTTCATTCAAAAACACTACTTTGATATTACTATTATTTTTAGTATATTACTATTATATTACGTTGATAATGTTCCTGATACAATCTCTTCACTTTATACAAAAAACTATTGGAGTTAGTTATTTGGCTTCTGGCTAAGAAATATGGCTTATATAACGGCCAAGCCTGAAGCAAAATCACGGAAATGTCACTCCTAAAAATCCAGGGCAATATTGACAGGCCATGTGGTAAAGCTTGCCACTGGTTTATTCGGTGACTTGGAGAATTTGGTTGCGAACTCTTTGTTACTCGTCTGGATGATAGCCTCAGGGCGTTGTGAATGTAATTAGGTGAGTGTTTCAGGTATGTCACCGCTACTGGTGATGTAAATTGTGTGGCCAAATTATCCACCTCAGCTCTACCGGAAGTGTAAAACTTTGTCATGATCACTAGAAAAACACATTCTTAACAGTTCGAGGAAAATATCATTTTGTTTATGAATGATAGGGACTATCTTTAAGTCAAACAGACCATTAGCTCATCTTTGCCGGGAGAATCTTCTCCATGATAACAGGGTTTTATTTTTATGTTTTCAAAACAAATTTCAGGTCTCAGTCCAGGCAGAGCCTACGTGTACAGTGTTTCCCGAGAAACATCACTTTAATCCTTTAAGCAAAAGATAAAATATCCACTCAATACCCATCAGGAATATCCCTCTTAAGCCGCTGCACGATATTGATTGAAGCGATGTGGGCTTCTTCAACGGCAAGTTGACAACCAGTCGATGTGTCTTAGTTTGTATTAGAGGAGTGGAACTCAGTGAATCTCTATCTTCTCAGTGAAGGAAACAACGTCACGGTCACAGATGGGGTTCTTATGTATTGAGGATGTGGCCCCCATCTGCATTTTCATTTCTTAAGGCAAAATGTTTCAGCCTCAATTACTGAGGAGCTTGAAAGAAGTGATACGCACGATTTGCTACTCCTCAGACTGTTTATTGTTGAGACGAGATGCGCCGTTTGCATTGTACGAATTTAGGAGTGTTATCTGTAAAGGGTGGGCATATTCCGCAAAGACGATCCCCCGGGTAAGTGGAGGTGATCGCCTTTTGAAATCCCAAGTAAAAGAGGGAAACTATAAATACATGCTCACCTATTGCTGTTAGACTACTGGCTACGTATGCAGTCATGAATTTATTATGCCACTTGTGAAGTGGTAGAACAGATCTTGCAGAGTTTCTGTCCAGCCATAAATAGTAAAGCCGTGAGCAGGTTTCATCACCGTAGGTTGTATACCATAGGTCCTTAAAAACCATCTACCAAAACTTGTGTGCTCGGTTGCACGCATGCCGAGAAAGCAACAGTCTAAAAACAGGAAAGTGAACATAAGTTGAAAGTTGAACGAGTGCCTGCGTTTCTGGCAGCCGTGCCATCGTCGGATACACATCTGGTTCACTACCTATATGTAGGCTTTGACAAGAACCAAGTCTCCATCAGGTGTTCGCATTGGGTATGACTGAGTAGAATTTTAGAGACAGCAGTTTTCTAACTTTACGACACTGATACAAGCGCCCTTAATAGCGCTTGCATCCAAGCTATTGCCTTCAAGCATAGCTCCCACAGATACCTACCCCCCCCAAATCATCGGTGAACGAAACTGCGGCAGCTAAAACCACTGTACGACGAGTAATCGGTTATTACAGCTGACAATGATGATTATGATGACTGAAACGAGCTGTCCCTATCTTTTGAAATCAACAGTTGCACTGCAGTTTCTTGTAGAGTTAGGTGATACTAATTTCAAAGCCCCCAGTTTATCACTTCAGACATTCCTTTTGACTGAAACGCCCAAGAAGTTGACAAGACTCTTTTACTTAGCTTCTCAAATGGCCAATCAGCTTTTTTCATGTTATATAATGTTTTTCATCGAAAATATAGTCGAGGTCTACCTATTCGAATGGGAATTAAGTAGCAAAGAACAAGGTCTATTAGTTCCACTGTCAACACTAAAATAATGTCTTCGTAATGGTAGACAGGGGAATTACCGTGTTGACGGCATTTGATCCATTGGACACTGCTGAATGAGCAAGGTTTTGCTATGGATTACAATATAAAGCTGGAGGCTTAACTCCCGTATACTATCAAAAAGAATGCGCATGTGAAAACCAGTAGGAACGACAGGACAGGGGAAATAGTTGCGGCCTTTTCCTCATCTTGTCTCCACATTCACGAAACATGAATGCGTTGAGTTTGTTCTGGGCACACTGGTTACAAAATGACCAAATGAATGCTGGTAAGGGCAGGCATCAGAATGGAAAATTCTGCAGCATGGTATCAACATATGGCTCCTGGACTAGAAGGAGTCGTGTTTTCGCCCCAGAGAGTCCAAGAATTACCACAGTCATACAAATATAAGGCCAAATAACTAGCCAACTATATCCGTCTTTCAGGAATTCACTGAAACCACTGTTTGTTTAGTTGGAGCCAAAGGCTGTTTTCCATAGGGTTGCGTTATACGCCAGGCGGTTCGGCCAAGTTTGTGTACGGTTACCTTTCGGCCCGTTTTACCGGATGTCAAAAGCCTGAATAAGTTTTTTCGGGCACTTTTCACTGCTCACGTAGCCACCCCGATAACCGATTTGTACTGCGGCTGGTAGGTAAATAAGTCATTTGCCTAATGTAACTCACCCTAAGTGAAGCGAAAGCGAAAAACTCAAGGTTTTCAGAGTTTGGACAGAGCTTGCACAATCTGGCATAAATGTTTATACTACTGATGAAATACGCTAGTAGCAACCGGTCAATCGTTAAAGCGCCGTCCATGCCTCTGATGAATGGTTGTTCATTATTGTTCAATGTTTAGACAGTGTCCAGGAAATTTCTGGGATACGCTCAAAGATGTTGATTGTTCAGAATCGTTGTGCAAATGAGATTTTTGCCTTCGTTTGCGTAGTTTGTGACAGCTTATTTCGTGTTATTCTCGCCGGCAGCGCCCACAGATTAAGTGGCAGTGGTTTTAGTTAAGGAACTGCGTCACAGGTGTGACCCAGGTAATGTTTGATCCAACCGATACTTTCCGCTCTCCTTTGGAATTCGGTATCCAACGCTTGATTAGCCTATTTTCGAAATAGGTTTGTTGCTAATGTAATAAGCTCTCACAAATTTTGGGTTGTATTTAAGAGCGAAGAGGGATTTAACAAAACAGGTCTGTCCAATAAAACAAGCCACCACTCGGGCGTTGGGACAGTGCTCACAGACATGCCCTTCTTTGTCAGCGGAAATTGATCAAAACATGTATTTTCCATACATGGAGGCAGTGCGAACAACTCTCCAGTCTGAAACAGTCGAACCAGTTTAACCGCAAGAAATGTCTTTAGAAAGCTGGGTGGTATTTTAATCGCTCTTATATAAACTGAAAATATTTTATGCACTTGTGAGCACATTTGACAAAAGCAGTTCACAAATTCTCACCGGAGTCGGACGTCGATGAATCTTATTGTTTGACTTGGATTGGAAACAGTCGGCTCAAACAAACCACTTAGCTATGCACGATGGATGATCGCAAAACAATGGATGGACGTCCTCTAAATTGAACTCCCATTTTCTCATCGCTTCATCGTGAGTTCGCTTCAAGCCAACTGGAAACTGCTTCGCTTGCCCGTGAACTGACATCTAGGTCACGTGGCCGTTCCACTTGTTTGATCCTGGATAATGCATGATCACAGTCACGTGCTCAGATATGGAGTAATGCTGAGCTCACCGAATCTCAGTTACTTTGCATTTCTTATCATCGTGACGAGGGCATCTGGCCAACGCACTGCAGTGCGCATACAGATGCAACCAGAACAATTCGGAAACGTGTGCAGTAGTGCAAAAGTACTTCAGCACATAATGTTTACTGATTTCAACATCAGCAGTTTTTGTTGCCGACACTGAAACGAAGTTAAATCACACTGTTTGTAGCCATGACACTTTGTTTCCCTCTAACCATGGTAATTATTAACCACTGTTCAGAATGACCGAAAAAGCTGCACTGTATCGATCAAGTTTCAGGACTGATACTGTGAACCACTCTTTCATTCTCCGTGAATCTTGCATAAACAGTACTACCCGTGGTCACATCCGTCCTACTTTGTGAATCAGATACACGGTGGCTGCATGTGGAAGATCAGTGAGGTACGCTAAAAGGTTTTCGGGAACGTTCACTCTCTATCGGTAGATCAGCTGGACGCACACGACAAATTATGGTAATCAGGCCAGTATGTCAGATGACTGTTTGCCTCGTAAAGCCCTCCTTGAGCAGCCTTGTTCGGGATGGTGACAACCCAAAGGTGGTCAGTTCCTACATTGGCAACGAGACATGAAAGCCCTTACCGGGCGACTAAGTGGCTTGGTAACAGCCGTCTCTGCAACTGGGGAAAGCGGGACGAGACAGGCCAATGGCTGGTGACCCTGACAGATTTTACTGCTTCGCGCCAAAGCTATCGAGTTCATTGTGAAGCTACCGCACTCTGCCATACCAGACAACCAGAACCGCCATATTCAAGTGAGTTGATTGGACCAGCGCTTCCGACGCACGACTCTCCTACCCTTATTTTCCTTTAATTCGGTGAACAATGCTACTTCAGCTGGAGTCATCGCACTTCGGTGCATGGTTTGTGACTGAACCCGTTGGTTGGTTGGACTGAACCCGTCAGGGCAACTGACAATCCTGCTATTTTATCAGTGCAATGTGCACAGGCACTGTAGTACACAGGAGTTTAGGATGCTTAGACTGGGGTGATAAAGATGGTAGTCTGGTAGATACCTCACTAGGTACCTTTAAAAATCAAATATTGCCCTTTACCGAATTAAATTTCCTTTTTGAAGGATGTATCACTGTTCAAGCTCTGCATCGGCTCATATAGTGTGATATTTTCCAGGTAATCGAAAACCTCATCTGAGAACTCAACTATAGTCCTGAACTACCAAGGTATGTTGATTTCTTGTTCATTCTTTCGATTATTTTAACTTCCTGCCGTCAAAACGGTCTAAAAACGTTTAGGTTTTTGCTTTTTTGTTTTCAAGATATTGCCCCAAATGAGCATTTGAATTTGATAATGCCCGCACCAACAACAAATTCTGGTGAGTCACCCGATTTGTGTTTACCTCCTGAGCTTTATCGTCACTGTTTCTTTTGCAAACATAATTTGAACCCAAAAACTCCGGAAGCAGTGATTCATCAGAGTGGGACTCATAGACCTAGTATCGCCTGACCAAACTTTGCAATCGGAAATGAACATGCATTATGTTTCTAATGGGAACACTTCCTTGCATCATCCTGCTAAGCAATATAAAGCTTTGAAAAGAACTTTCAAGCACATTGTTGTGAAAATAAATTTACTATAGGAAGTAAGGTAGTAAAACTATTACTTCCCTTGCTTCATTTGCTAGTTTTGCTAGTAGACTATGAATATTGTTCTTTAGATAGGAAGGGTTGGGTTTTGAGCTACAACAAGTAACTCACCAACTTGTATACTTTGGCCTACTTTGAATTCCACTCTCTAACAAATTAGGTTAGTTCCCATTTTCGATGCATGAACCGTAGGCGTTTGTCTGGATCTATATGTGATGAAGCACGTCCTCGGGCTTTCAGACGTTTTCGGCACCACAATGTGACCAGGCTAAGATCCGGGACTCATTGTCATGATCACGTCACATTACATCACAGTACATTATCGTGAACCAGATAATTAAATTATCCAAAATGCAACAGGAAAACAACAGGATCAGTGCAACAAAGGGAACTATCTATGAGCAGCTGAGGTGGGTAGCACAGAAATGCCATATTACTGTTACGTTTTTTGGACGAATTCCGCCAGTTCAAATTCATGGTACATAATTGGCGGTTTTCGGAAACCTATGAAGACAAAACCCCCCTCAGGTGAATCGTCCGCAAACGGAACACATCGTACATCTCCTGACAAGCTGACTTGGTAGATCCCTACAGCCGGTTGGTTTACCAAATAGTTGTGAGATGATATGCATTGCTAGTCGAACGATGTTTTATCGAAGTGACTTCCCTGTTTACCAACCATATACCCGAAAAAGGAAAAAAATATGTCGAACAACATAGATTTGGTTGTTGGAATTTCTACTGAGGGCCTTGAAGAATCGTCACTGATGTGGACTGAAACAGTTGATTTCCGGCCAGAGGCGAACTTTTCCAATAAACAGTGAAAATGAGATCATGAACATGACCTCTAATCGCACCGTTGTCACAAACCGACTGGAGGACAGTGAACGACTGACGATTCAATTATATTTTTTGGTTAGGCCGACAGGATGTTCGGCCCTATGGATGATCATGAAGACAATCGCTGTGGCATCAATCGTGCTCACTGCAACATTGAGTTCATGCAGTAAACATAAGAAAACTGTTAATTAGACTTTCGAATTTCCACGTAGCACAGACACGTGGAAGGTGAACTAAGAGGGATGTGTTTAAAAAACCCACCTGAAAAAGCCCGTAATCTCGTTTGGGAAGCTTCAGTTTACTTAATATAAACCTCACATGGTGTGATACTGACCCAACATAGCCAGAAATACATCCAAGATAAGTGCAGTCTAGGAACAACTGGCGTCAGGTTATTGCCAAGATTTATAAAGCTGCGTACGCCTATGTTTCCTTAGATAGCTAAGACATTTCAGATCCAGTCTGCATGAGTGCATGTATAAAACAGAATACAAATACAAATGGACCTTCGAGAAATACACTCATTTGCAAATCAATTTGGTTTCCACGAGAGACTCAAACTGAATCTCTCGTGTATGGTGTTCTTCGACTGAATGTGCTGCACAAAAGCTGCCTCACGTTTCAATTGTACACGTGTGGATTTCTAGAAATCAGTCCAATTTGGGTTTAAGTAAACCATAGGGTTGACGGAAACTCTAAGACTGCACCTTCCTGATGAGACCCGAGAAGGGTGAAGCAGGTCGTTGGCTGTCGAAGAGTTTTCAACATCCTTGTGAGTAGTTTGTTTTATGAGAATATACTACAATATCTCGAATATCGTGCCAACTGAATCATGAGGCGGTCTGTGTGCAGCACATTCAGTTGTAGAATATCATAAACGAGAGATTCAGTTGAGTCTGTCGTGAAAACCAAATTGATTTGCAAATGAGTGTATTTCTCGGAGGTTTGCTTTATATTTGTATTGCTTTATACATGCACACATGCAGACTGAATCCGAAATGTCTTAGCTATCCAAAGAAACAGGTGTACGCAGCTTTATAAATCTTGGTCATAGGTAAAGTATTGCAGCTGACATCTAGATTTGTCCTCAGCTACTTCCTTAATTCCGTGCGTGCGCAATGTATCAGAAGCAGCCGAATAAAAGGGATGTGAATTTGAAATTGATGGTTAGCGTGCTTTGTGTTTCAGGGTGTTGGTGTACGCCCTGGTTCTATTTACAGAGTTTCAGTTAACAAGCAAATCGTTTCGGGGACAAAGTAAATGGTGCGTTCCAAATAGATAGAAATGACAGTTTTGTAGCTGTTCTTCAGAAACCGACTTAGCAACCCCATTCTTGGCGTTCACTAGTGTCACGCTGGATGCGAACGCACGAGAAAAACAGTTTGTTGTAGCAAGGACAGATGGTGAACATTCAGTCAACTGAATTCAACGTTCTTTGAAAAAAAAACACCCATTGTTCATTGAAGCGACATCCGTTGGTTAGAGTTCTTTGCATTCAGTCCTGGTCTGATAAGTCTATTTCTAGCATAGCCCGTTTATACGGATGTTCTTACTCTGCAAAAGTTCCTACTTGAAGTTGGAAGTCCACTTGTGCGTTAGGGTGACAATGCTAGCTGGGGTTTGATGACAAATCCCAAATATTTCACTACATTCTATAGATTCCTTCAGTGTCAAGCTATGCAATGATCGTATTGAGCTTCCTTAGCTGTCCGCAACTATTCACCAAGGTTTGGTTTTCGAAGGACAATCGCCGACTTCCTGCGTTGTTCACACCTTAGTGGAAGCATTTCCATACAACACATCTGTAACTATCCATCTATGTATTAATCATTCACAACGTGCTTTCAGGCCAGTCTTGGTTTTTCTCTTGTTGGTACATTAGCCCCAGCAATTTAGGCAATGAGATTGCATTTTTCACACCTGAACAGGTGGGCCAAGTAAATAAATCATGGGTATTTACATCACAGATTCATACCTGATCTGAATTATGTAAGTTTTATGGGCTTAAACACAGTAATGTTCGGAAATCGCTTCTGATCACGGCCTCTATGCACAATAATGTGTAGCAAGGGTTGCCATGGTGACTACCGTTATCATTCCCGTTGACTCAAACGAACTTGTTGAAAACATGCTGTTATAGCTACTGGGGATAAATGCCTACTGCTGACCTGTCAGGTAGTGTTTGGATAATTGACTATTTCAAAACTGGGGTTGCGGTGACAAATGCAGGTGGACTGAATCTTCGAATCATTCCTTGGATCATGATGGATTATGGCTGTCAGTCATAGCCTTAATATAGTTTGGCTAAAATAAGTCGTAGTGAGGACCTACAAGACAGTCGCAAATGTTTCAAAGCAACCTGTTCCTGTTTGAACGTTAGAATCATACTCATTAGTTGTAACTGATATAATTACGGGTAAAGTGATGTATGCTTTTAGTAACTTTGAAATTATTACTTGCCGCAGCTCACGATGTCCCCATAAGGTCAAAAAAACGACCTTCCTTCTCAGTCAAGGGGACACGGCTCTGCCGACAGGCTTATTTTGGGTTTCCGTTAAGCTTTTCACCATATATATTTTCAAAGTTGAGTGATTACTACACACTGAACGTATAAATCATTTTATTGTGTAAACTCGTATGAGCTGCGTTGGTATTCCGTAGCCGGCCGCTCCAGATGTTTGAGGATGAATGGAAACGCATCCGGCAAGCAATCAGATTTTAATGCACTGGTATGAAACTTGATCACATGTTCCGTAAGTTCGGGCAAGTTTGTGGGCTATGGTTCACTGATATGACTCTCATTAAAACGACCGGTTTTTTAGTTGTCGTGTACTCTTTACTCTGATGCTTAGATATCGTAAAGGTCTTAGGCATTCTAGCTACCCTGTTCAGGAAGAATGACAGAAGGACTGAAAACATTCCGCAGACTGACCTCAATTATGTATGGCAATCGATTCACTTACACGCACGTCGAGATAAAGTCATTCATTTGGCCAAACCTAATTAACATTGCTGACTATCTTTGTTCTGTCTTGACAACCAGTCTGTTCCACGCATTTGTTAATCGACCGAAGCGCTTCAATGAGAGAATTCTCAAGGAAATTCGCTAACGAGAAAGAATGACATACCCACTGTTTTATCGTGAACGATTCCAGACAAGCCTGGACAACAATGTAAACCAGTAAAAGCAGTTATGACTAGCAGATGAAAATTATGACAAATATGTTAATATGAGATAAAAAAGCGCTTGTATTCCTTCAGCAATCAACGCAGAGTATGTTCAAGATAGTGAGATGCCATTTGGATGACTGACTGCCCTAATTTTCTTCTGGTGAACAACAGTAGCAAAATATCTAAATTCCAAATAAAATCGAGTTCAACTTGTACGACTCTAAATGCATAATGAAATTATAGGCAGTGACCGACCACAAATAGGACTGAAAAATATGTCCCGGCCATGAAATGACGGTGCGCTGTACTAAGTTGATAAAAATAATGGTCGTTTAGGATGGCCAATGAGATCGCCTATAAACTGTTGAGCATCAGATGTTTTAGGGTGATCATTACTGGGCAAAGTTTATAACTCCACCTTTAAGTGTATGCCATCCTTATGGGTCGAAGCCCCCAGATGTAACCAGTCAACGGTTAGAGACACTTAGAAATGGCTCGGTAGCACCCTCGCTGGTGCGGATGCATCAAACTGTTGCTTTTATTGCATAGCTTATCCTCTAGATATCTTTTGTGAAAAGTTCAACAATATCTTTTATTGACGCATCAAGTATATCAGCTACCACCTCCAACGCGTAGTTATCCAGTCATACCTTCCTCGATCATCAGCGAAAAAAACCGCGGTTCACCAAACTGGCTAAATGCAATCCAAAAGGCTTCGGCCGCAGGACCTTACGGGGGCAAACCAATTAAAACTTGTACCCAGTAAACTAAGTTGCAGATGAGCTTCTGTCCTGTACATGATGGTAATGTAGGTCAGAAAATTGAGAATCACGGTACAAATGTTTCATCATTATTTGGAAGGATTAGCCATGGGCATCTCACAAAGGTCTACGAAAGATTCCGATTCTTAACCACCGGGGTAGTAGTTGATGACTCAACCGTTCGGCCGTGAGCGGCTGACCTGCAAATGATTGGCGTAGACAGGGTGAAGTGCAACGCGTT
The DNA here is from genome assembly GCF_000715545.1 of Opisthorchis viverrini. Taxonomy (NCBI): domain Eukaryota; kingdom Metazoa; phylum Platyhelminthes; class Trematoda; order Opisthorchiida; family Opisthorchiidae; genus Opisthorchis; species Opisthorchis viverrini. The sequence continues at coordinate 1,133,973 of NW_008751660.1, forward strand.
CTTCAACACCGGAATCTACGTCACCGGAGCACGTGAAAACCAGTTCCTTGATTGACACACTCCCAGAAAGCGCGACACTGTATCAGATCTAAGTGAGGGTTAATCGCACTGTTCATCAGCCACATGTGGCCGATTTTGGGGAGGCCTTAGTTTCAGGTCTCCATGGAGGTTCATGAGATTCATACTCCAGATTATTCATAACCACGATGAAACGACCGCACAGTGCTTCAGTACCTTTGAGCTTAGTTTAAATTTGCTTACAGGATGAAATTTTAACTGAAATATCTCAGTCTTCTTAGTGTTAACCAGCTGGACTACCGCCGAAAAGCCCCTTTTGATTAGCATTAATCAACCGACGAAGGCGAAACCAAAACGACATGTTTGATTCTGTTACATAATGCATTCAAGCAGGGAACCATCTCGAGTAACCTTTGTAACCTAAATTGTAAAAGTCAGTTAGTTGTGGAGCTACCACTGGATTGCCGTTAGGCGACAAAAGGTTTACAATGATATATAATGGTTTAGTTTTCCCATTTCCAACCTGTGCTAGAAGACCCAAACAAAATAACTATGTAGTGTTTGAGTCACAATTATCGTTTGTCATTTATCAAGTACCCTCCGAGGAGCTTACCAATGGGGAAGATGTTGAAACATTAAAGAAAGTACTAGCCCATGTGGATATGGAAACTGGTCTGAAACATCGCAGTAAGTGAAGACTTGGATGCCTTTGCACCAAACATTTACATGTATTGAAAAGAGACCAATTAGCTTGGCTGCATGCTCCGCAACAACCCTACAAGACAAACTTTACTTATGGGAATGCATGAAGATTGAGAAAATAAAAGTAAAACAACTATGTGCATGCATACATCCACGCGACGTTGTGTAAATCCATGCGCTAGCAACATTCTTACGGTGTGATACACACAAAAAATTATTTTGATGGAAAGATAGAATACGTAACTTTTTAGCATCGCGGTAAAAGTTCTTGAAATGTCCTTATTGTTGTACCCTTGTATTCCGCGAAATCATGACAGGGAAGAAAAAATGCATTTCCATTCGGTGATGCATCTACTCGTTGTTCTTATCTTGCCGAAAGTTCCCTACAGTGAAAATCAGCCTTCGCACTAACCAACTGCTAGAAGTGACATTTACCCCTTTAGAACGGTATCGAGTTTTGCGGTGTCCATCACTTGGAAACATGACTGTTATTCGTGTAAACAAAAAAGAAGTCCGAAGACATCTGTCTCTCCTGGCATTTTTACCTGATGCCGGTAAAACTATCGTGAGATTGTAAACAGATATATATTAACTAGTTCGTATCTAAGTAGGAATTCCAAAGCGATCCACTTTTTGGTTGAATAGTATCCCAACGATTTCTAGTGAAGGTTTACCTTCCTCGTGGAAAGTGAATTAAATCTCCACAGATAAGAGCAACACGCGGCATTTGTTTCAAGGTGAATGCTAGTATCATCGACCAGAAACCTTGCGGAGAATGATACATTCCAGTGCTTGAAAATCAGAACTCATCCGTACGTAATTCACAAGCGCATTTTCAAAGTTTTTCTACTGACTTGAGGACAATGCCCCTTCTTATGCTACTAGCTAATACTCTGGATATCATATCAGATCTAAGACAGGGCTACGATACGAATGGTAGCAAATGGAAACGGTTGCCGCAGGGCGAGAACAAGTTAAAGATTCTAGGATTAGAACAACCTCCAACAGAAGTGTAGAGGTCATCAGACAGCCATTTTTGTCCTTGTTAAAGTCCTTAATCCCATTCATCACGTGTTGCACTTTACGTGGGAACAATATATCTTGCATGGTTTGATGCCAGCCGTTGGTACTTTATCAAACTTAAGCCGCGAATTAACATGAGAAATACCAGGTCCATAACCGTCCAGTAATAATAATAATAATAATCCAGTAATTAGACTTTCGTGATGCCTTCAAACACACACGCATCAAAATTCTGTTGCACGTTAATTCATGCATGCACTTGAGCATGAGTGTTGGTTGTTGTTCCAGGCACACTCAGCTGCCTGATTCGTTTGCTAACTAAAGTATTACGCATGATTTTGATAAGGAAATAATACCCGTCAATAATTCTTCCACTTCCACATAGTCTACATTCTTGTCAACCATTACAAATCGATCGATCACAGCCTTCCTTTTGTCACTGATGACCAGCTGTGTTTGTTTGTCACAGAATTGTGTTTGGGATGGTGTGGTATGTCAGTGTGCTGGCTGTCCAAACAATGATCAATTGAAACCTATCATGTGTTACCGAATTACAATGAATGGGTCAGAAATTTCACCAAGAATAGGCATTCAAAATGTCTCTGTGTTGAGTCATGCGTTTTTTGAGAGGAACAGCACGATTCTGCGTATAATTCACTTCTACAAAGTTCACAGTTATGATTGATATCATGTGAAGTTGTGACCGTCATTCCAAGTGAAATAAATAGAAGCTCCTCCTCAAAAAACCCGACGTTTTGAAGAAAACTCTAATCCACGGTAGAATTCTGGCTTTCGGTGGTGGAATATGAATGCACCTAATGCTTACTGTCACTTGTAGGGTCAGTTTTTAAAGAATACGTGCGTGTGAGACGTTTAATTTCCTGTCTAATGATTTGTAACTGCTTAGTTTGTTTTCATAAAGGAAACTGCTCACAGGGTTGCTGAGAACTCTCCGACAGCCCACGACCGGTTTCGCCATTCTTGGGGCTCATCAGGTAGGCGCAGTCCCCGAGTTTCCGTCAGCTTTATGTTCTACTTGTTAGTGTTTTCTAATAAATGGCTTTGTCACAAGGGGCTTTATCCACTCACTAGTAGTGCACTAGACCGTGCCATCAAATTCAGGAAGTTACGGCAAGCAACTCGAAGGCAATCATTGTCAAGAACAGTGTGCACTGAACTGGATGATAGAAAAGAGAGGTAAACTACGTGTTTGACAATTAGAGAGTGACCCAGTTGTCTATGAAACACGAGACACTTTCATTGATAAGCCTACACGAGGTAACAAATTTAGAAAATAATTAACCACTATATCCCTGAATCTCAAGGCAGTTGTGTATCAGGTTACAGTGCGGGCTGTTTTGTTGTGTAACTATGAGACTTTCATCTGTTCGAGCAGCGGAACTGAGACGTCTTCAGGTGTTCAACAACCGTTCTTTCAGAACCAAAGCTGTTGTGAGTTGGTGTCAGCGAATACGTGACGAGGCAATCAAAAAGCGAGTTTTGGTTGTATAACAGGTATTTGACTTGAAGAATGCGTCCAGCACTAGAAGCTGCGTTGATTGGGACATGTGGTGTGCATGCCTAAGCATCGTTAGCAGAAAAGTGTACTGTTTTCCATGCCCAGCTGAGAGTAGCGGAAGCAAAGAGGTGGTCAGACCTTGATCTAGCCGAAAAGTATGAAGGAGGTTGCGAAACGTCTAAATGCCGTCAGTGCTACTCGCCTAACAGGATGAGAACCACTTGACCCCCACTGCGCCTGGTTGGAGACACTGCAAGTTATGGCTGCTAGTCGATGTCAATGGAGTTCTTATTGTTAGTTTTTACCCAGACTGCCTTACTGAACGTTTGGGGGTGTATGCGCATTGAAACGATTGTAGTAAACTAGCGATAAATCCATTTCCTCTCCATCTTTATTACTAAATCTACAATAATTTTTTTCAAATACAACATGGTTCCACGGCAGTGAAGCATCAGTGTTGAACACTGGTGTCACGCTCTCCATGACAATGTTGATGAGAGCTCTGTGTGGTTTGTCTGATAATAGTTATACAGGCAGCTTATTGTGGTGACGTTCCCAGGAATAATGGTAATGCATAAATCTGCCGAGTTCATTCAAAATAAAGTAATTTATCAGTAAACTAACTAGATCAACGCTAAGTTTGTTTCATATTTACGGATAATTTACATGTACTGGATACTCACGCAATAATACAACAATCCCCCAAGTCAAGCTTTGCCTAGAATGACCAGTTAATCTCAAGAACACCTCTGATTTGGGTTTAACAATTGCTCATAAGTCAAAAAATCACTCCTAAAATTATTTTTTATAACTAAAAAGAAGAAAACCATCTTAATAAAATTAAGGGGTTCAGATCAAAAGAGATAAGATTAACCAAGTTTTTTTTTTACAAAAACTGACTTGGCGCTATGTTTCGCCTTTGAGCACTACCTTGAGCTGTGTCAGAAGCAAAAATATTTAGCTTGAGAGCAATTCACTCACCCCTTAAAGCCAGACAAATTTTCCGGTGAGTACCCCTTGTCGGTTGCGCTCGTTTTGAAGTTCAAGTAGCACATAAAGTTAACGGGACCTCCGGGATTGCGCCTACCTAATGAGTCCGATGAAGAGCAAAACCGGCCATGGATTACAGAGGAGTAAACAACAACCTCAAGAGTAGAGCATTAGGTCAAGAAGCATTTGCCTATCCGTTTATCAATCTATCTATCTATCTACTTCTATCTATCCTATCTAATCTATCTGTCTCTCTTCCTATATATCTGCCGATCATCCATCTGCCCAATAATCGACGTACCTGTGTGTTAGTCTGTCTGTTTTCCCTTCTATTCACTCATTGGATATTTGTTAATCATTAAGATGATTTCTTATTAATACATCTATTTATTCACCCCATACAGGCATGTGTACTTTTGTGCTGTGATTCCAGTACACGATAATTTCTTTAATCACGTTGCATTTGAGAGATTTTCATTTTCGCCAACAAAGTATTTGATGGTGGTAGATTCTGCGAGCAGCTACTACCGCTCTGTCGTTCGTCATCCTGGTATGCACACCAAAGGCGTTGCTCGATTTGCAGATGGTTCTTTGGACGCAAGCGAAACCCACGCATGCTTTACGACAGTCTTGCATGTTTAAGGACGCAAATTGGGTCATACCACATTCAAATCAAGGCCCTGTGTAATTATCTCGTCATGTCAAACTATTGTTTACCATGCCCATTTCAGCGTTAAAACGCGATCCCATCACTGGTCTGGGAACGGTTACCAATGGTGCTGAAGACAAGGTCGCTCGTGCAAGAACACAGTCGTTAGGACGGAGAAGTAGGTTATTCTCTAGATCGTGGAATGCACAAGTCTTGCTTCATTTTACACGAAAGCAGCTAACTCGAAAAACTCTTAGATGAATTAAATTCCGTATGAGCGAAAAACATCAGACTTAGGTATTTGGACTCTTCGCACCAACTGTTCCTACGTTCGTCATACAGATTAGGTATTTTTGTGCAGCAGTTCTTATCTCGGCGATTAACTGAACCAGATGACCTGGCGTTCCCACAATGGTCACGCTTAATGGTAAAATTGTCGAGATGCGATTCAGGCCAATGTGTCAATAAAACAATTGATTAATTCTGACGCTTGCTTTACTCGCAGTGGCCGCAATTCTTTAACTCACAATCGGAAATTGGCCCGGAAAAATTTCTAATAAGCGAAGTTACAAGTGAAACCAGTCAAATGTCAGCTAAATAGTCATGGGAAAAAGTAACGTGCGATGACTTGAAGTGGATTGCGCTCACTCGGTGATCCAGAACAACAGTATCAAGGTGATGCTGAATAAAACCCCTTTAAATGCAGCATGTCAGAGTTAATACATGTATTGAATATTCGAACAATATTGCTCGAACATAGTGCGAATGACATTCGGAAATTTTAATTAGATACACAGGCAAATGGTTCAGTTCAAATCCGATCAGTTTCCTCTGCATGATCCAAGCTATTATAACTCATCCTGAATGTGGTGTGATGAGCAATCTTTAATTCCAATGCCAAATCTGATACATACAAAGTTGTCTTTGGTGAGGGTAATTTTCCTGCCAAACTGAAACTTCTGATTTGACTGACTGGTGTCACACTACCCAGTCACCTGCCTTAAAGGACCTCACAGATGTATGTGAAATTTGACCAGATTGGTGTCAACTAACACTGAACACTTCAACCCACATAACCCTAGGCCAATGTCAATCAGATCTTGAAATGGCTTTTACGGCAGGCTCAGTATTTGTGGTAGGCTGAATGTTTGAGAACCAGCCCGACGTATGATATACTGAAGAAATTGGGCAGCGCTAATCGTCTACTCTTATTAATGGCATGAATGAATGCTGGCAATGTTCCCTGACGTGAACAGAAGACATTTATATGGCCAACTACTCACCGCAAATTTGATGCACATTGTAACCACGGCAAAAAGCTGAATTTATATAAATACTTTGTACGAATGAGTCCATCAACCGAGTTGCCTTAAGCGGAGCAGTCTGCGTTTTTAACCAAAACATCTACAGAAATAGTTTCAATCATTACAAAGTACTTTATGGGGTGTTTATGAGGTACTATGAAGATCATTTCTCAGCACTGAAAAATCTGTGGGCTGCAAAGTCTTCAGTATTGCTCATCAATAATGCGGAAACCACATCTGACCATCTAAAAATAAAACCTATTAATGATTTATATTCAAATAGAGCGACAGACATTCAGCGGAAGTACACCAGAGTACTTATAAAAACAGGCCATGTACAACGCACAGAAAATAAGTTGCGGCATGCCATTTCATGAAATGCCTTGACTTTCATTCAACCGATGTCAAGCGTGTGATGGGCAGCTGATAATAGCCCGTATATTTTCATTTCTTTACGTTCCCTACTTTCGGTTGAACTATTCCCTGAGATGAAATTTAATTTTCGAATTGTATCGAATAAACCTGCGACAGCTTTTGTTAGAAGTTACCCAGTTGGCCATCTTGTTCACAGCCCACCCAATCGATAAAAAATCACTGCTCGCACCGGTTGACTGGTTGGTCATAATTTATCATGTACCTAACAAACCTTCAAAGGTCACAAGGATGCGATATACACCTCTTATGTCACTCCTGTCTATGATGCTCGAAATAATTGGCTCTGCCTTGATATACACTGCGTCTCAGATCAGTCCCAGTTTGCTAAATTATCTAACTCATTATTCGAAAAAATTCAGACAATTTTATTCCCAACTGTTTCCTAAATTTATAAATGCGGTTGTGAGTAGACACCTTCTAGAAATCAAGTGTTACAGAGGTTGCCCATATCTGTGTGAAAAAAGTAGTCTAAGAACTGGAAATGGTAAATTAGAACATCATAAACGAGAGATTCAGCTGGGTTCCAGGTGAGTCCCTCGAAAGTACCAAATTAGTTTGCAGATGAGTGTATATTCGCTAATTTCCTGCAGTTTGGTTTCAAGTAGAACATAAGGCTGACGGAAACCGGGGGACTGCGCTTACTTGATGAGCCCCAAGAAGGGTGAAACCGGTTGTGGGCCGTCGATGGATTTTCAGCAACCTTATGAGTAGTACATTACAAATATACATGTATCGCGATATTTCAAATATCGTAGCGACTGAAAGATGAGGCGGCCTGGTGCAGCACATTCAGTTGCCTGAGAACATCATAAACGAGAGACTCAGCTGGGTTCCAGGTGAGTCGAAAGAAAGAACCAAATTAGTCTGCAGATGAGTGTATATTCGCTAGAATAACGATTATTCTCCACCAAAATGTCCCCCATCCAATTTGCAAAGTTAGTTCTAATCAGAATGTACATTCATAGGTATTTTCTTCGAACACTGAGGAAACAAACTTTGTGTTTCAGTCTAGTGCTTCATATTTCGAAAAGTTTAAACAGCTTTTGCGTCAAATGGGTCCTGAAAAGGTCTCCAGAGGACAGTCCCTGCTCCAAAATTATTTGGGATTGGTTGCTTCCATTCTAGATAAGGTAAGGCTTCTGTGTCTCTGAGATGTACCGTTTGAACCTGATTGCTTTATCCAGTATTATTTCATGTATTCTTGGTTTTATTCTTCTGCGAGAGGCATTATTTTCTTTGCATTCTAAATATTTCTGGTCTATTAATTATTTCATGTCTTTCGTACTACATGAAAATTCCATAGTATTTTGAGTCCAACTTGTTGATTCAAGACTAACATCTGGTGTATTCAAAGAAGATGATGAGCGCCTTCCTTTGTCTGCGCACTTGTAATCGTTTGCAGAAGTAAACATACCATTTTATCTCATTTTAGGAAGGATACTTTGCATATAAGTAGAGTGAAATAGATGAATACTGCGAAGAAACCTTCCCCTATGTAAAACCACGCATGCTGACATTAAGTTACGCCGAATACTGGTCAACTTCTACAATTTGTACCGATAAAACTTAGCAAAAGATGGGTGGAAGAAGAACTATTATATGACAAATCGTTTGAAAAAAATATGCATATGCATATGTGCATATGTGGTGCATCACTCAGGGAGCCATCAAGAACAGTATTAATAATGAAAAGTGGATTTTATGCTCCAAACTAAACTGGTGCTCAAGATTCCAGGAATGATTGGACGTTTGTTTTGTCACTACCTTGCAGTTGGTCTATTATTTCTGAGCACAAGGATTTCACTAAATGCCAAGGTCACTATTAATATATGACTCAAACGTCTGGGATAAGTTCAAGACACTCCATATCGGCGGACATATCAGATTTTCATTTTGTCCGAAACACGTGTTTTTTTCGAAAATATAATCTCGTTTGAGAGCCGGATCTATCAAATTTGACCTCCTAGTACTTGTGAGTAACTCCTACTGCTCGTTCGATTTCCACGTAGATCAGTAGTTCCTCAAGTCCAGTTGACGGGTACATACCTTTGGCTAGATCGCCATCGTATTCCTGATACTTGGGGCACGAGTGTTACAAGCTTGATGGCGCATACTACTTGTGAGACGTGCGAGTAGCAGCAATCAACCCGAAATTTTTTACCTTGTTATTAGGTTTGACTATAAGTATATATAACTTGAAAATGAACTAGCATTGGGTGCACCATTGTCCAATGGTTCTTGAAGCTGAAGGGTGAGCGTTGATAAAGTAGAAATGTTAGAAAAACCTTCTTTTCATGGGATTTCGGTGATGGGGAAAACGTATCTCTCAAGTGTATCATATTCAGCGTGGTGCTGGCTAGTTTGTCTGGAGTAAAATTGATTGATTTAACATTTTTGTATGGATTAGAGTTTCTTCAAGGTTTCTGCACAACAGCATTTTATGTAGAAAACTTTTAAACTAACGAAGAAACCTTGAATACGTTCGAAATTGACGGTGCAGCCGGGAAAACCAGTAACCTAGGGAAACCCAGCCACCCTGTTGTGACGACTGAGAGCGGCGGTAGTAGCATTCTGCGGTATTTATTTTAGCCATATGCAACCGCGAGGAATTTATATACATCGTAAGATTCGGAAATGTAAACATTTAACTCCTGAATCAGCGTGGATATGTATGGAGGGAATGACCAAAAAGAGGTGTTTTGTAGTAACCTTAACTGCGTGTAGAGAACTATGGCCAATCTTTAATCTGTACCTACTAATTCCTGGAAGGACTGATAAGTTGAGGAACACTATAACATGGCGGCCTAAGTTTTTATCATCGCTATACCCTATTTCTGGGAAAGGAAGTGAGTTTCAAGAATTCCATTTTAATGGATAACCCATTATTTGAATCGAACAAGCCCCCACCTTTACCCTTCTTGGCTTTTTGGAAGAAGATTGCACCAAAAATTAATGGCTTGTTCATAAGTTGAAGAAGGAGGTAAAGTTTTAACATCCATTAACCAATATTTAGTATCTTCCAAATACTTCTAGTTCATTCAACTGACTGGTTTTCGTAGGTGCTTTTCTAAAACAACAGATAATNGAAGGAAAGGAGGTAGAGTTTTAACATCCATTAACCAATATTTAGTATCTTCCAAATACTTCTAGTTCATTCAACTGACTGGTTTTCGTAGGTGCTTTTCTAAAACAACAGATAATTTGGAAGCACTAGGCAAAATGTCAAACATTAACATATGAAGAAGACCACGGACTTATACAAAAGTGCGACAATTTACTCGAGAGCAAAAAGAACTCTAAGAAGAAAGGAGGTTGCTGATTTGCGAATCGATTATTAGTTTATATAGACAAATTAAAAAGCATCGGAATGTTTCTAAGTGCTGATTAAAGCATTTCATACGACTGTTAGGTGAAGTTCATCAAGCTGTAAATTTTGTGCCCCAAAAGCGGTTAACTTTCGACATTTCATTAAAGTTTCTGACAGACTTGCTATCACAACACTTTTTGTGAAGCATGACTAATAATCGTATTTGCAAAGTCAGCTTGGTCCAAATTTATGAGCTTATTAGTCGTCGGGTGATAGACAAAGAGTGTAAACTACACGCTTGTTGCGCAAATCTATCATTGTGACCAATACCCAGCGACCAAATTGAACAGAAAGCACTAACCCTTCAAACACCCCTTTAGTCACTTTTACTGGTTGATTTTTCACAGTAAACCTTGATAATAATCCTTGAGAAACTTATTTAAAATTTTGGTAGATGATGGCAACCACGTAGCGTTCATCTGTGCAGTCCGGTGGCGCCTGACCCTATCTAAATATGCATTAGTTTATTTTTACCATTTCATCATAAAAATGTCCCTTCAAGTTTTACGATATGCTTTGACAAAACTTCCAGTTCTGCTTAGCATGAACCCATAGATTCTTGGTGAAAACCTAAGCAAATTTATGTTGAATCGAAGTGTTGCTGGCATAGATATAAAGGGCTGCTCATCTGTCGGAACATTCCTATTAAAATTGTTATCGCCCCAGGTTCTTAGCAAGACACTTCAAGGACACTGCATGATCATTCGAAGAATCTTATCAAATAAACCTTTGAAAAACGGCGAGCAATTTAACATGCGAAATCTTTATTGCCCAAACGACTGCTAGCTGGAATATGTACTGTGATTTATGAGATTCACATCGCATACCTTTCCTAACATCCGTCTGATTTACTCGTAGGACAAGAAATCCCAAAAGCTGCGCTCGAAAACAATCTACCTTTTACTTGCATCCGAACGGTCACAAAATTGTTTGTCTATGCAAAGCACGTCATATATTATTATTTTGCTCAGCACAAGGTAATAATGACCCTTAAATATTTCTTTCTTTCAACCATGGAGAACTGAATCTAATAAAATCAGTTTTCATTTCCCACTGACCCAATCAAGCTTATTTAAGTTGCATTGGCGATAAAATGGGGATTTTATTTTAAGATACCTGGCAAAGGAAAGTATATGATAGAGTCATGGCCTGATTTCAGCCTTGAATTTTTAGCAGTTTCAGGTTTTACCAGTTTAATATCTTGAAGCTTTTTTATTCCATCATTACTAGTTTACAACCGCAAATTGATCTCGTGGGACGCGGACGAGGAACCAAACAAGGTATCAACTAGCAACTCCAGACCAAACAGAGGTAAGTTACTCATATATAAAAATCAGAATGAGCTTGATGAGCACCACCGGTTTCACCTTCCTTCTGGCTTGCTAATTAAATATGGCCCTCAAGTTTCATCAATTTCTGGTTTCCATATGGTGTTGTTTATAATGTGACTCAGTTCGGGATCTTTTATCTTTATATAATTGTTTCAAAAAAGCTTTTAATAAACTGTCTGGATTATCCTTCAGAAAATTTGCACGCAGCTGCTTGACCCTAAATTTTTATTCAATTTTTCAATGTCATGGCTAGCTCCGTAGAGTCAACTTAGTTTAAGACTGAATGTCTATTACAGGTTTAGGCGTGGCGTTATCAAACGCACGTACACGTCAAGTGCACGTACACTACATCCCCCGAAGATTAAAAAACATTCCGTGGGGTCTGTATGAAAAGTGACCACCCTTTAACCAAGCTATCAATAATTAATAGCGTGCACGCTTTATCCGACGTGTCAAGCCACTGGTAGGCGGTTGGAACCCCAAGTTACTACAAATAATTCGGCTCAAAACCTGTCATCGTGCAACACATGCACAGTAAATTTGTTGAGATGAACACACAACTTTGAAGCTTTCCCGTTGACAGGATTCTGTTAGATCTCGTAATGCACATTTATCCAGGGTAAGACGTACATATATTGGTGCGAAAATCATCGGGGACCTTATTTTCCAAGTTGTCATCCTTTGTCATTAAACTAATACGGATATAAAGTTCTTGAACGTTCACTAATGTATTAGTTTGAAAGATACAATATGAGTCATGAATTCAACTACTCTTCGAAGATAGTTGCGAGTTCAGTCTCATCAAGACAGAAGAACTTTGTGCAATATCGTAAGATCTGGTTGCACGTGCAACTGTCAGCCGACTACATTTAAATTAGAAACCTCCTAAAGTTCGCAAAGCCGATGTGACGCTGTGTTACTGTTTTCCACATGTCCAACAAAAGAATTTGCGCTGATTCATGATGCTTTAGTTTTTCCGTTCAGCTTTAGTCGACCCGATTTTCCTGTATCTGTCAGTCCGCCACCTACTGAGAACAACTGTCCCGATTATTAGTTGATTTTGACAGGGTAAATTTTGTCTATGGCCAGTGTTCTTGGGGTGGAATTTGGAGCCAAGTTTCATGTATTCTGCTTTGTGTTTTGTGCTAATCCAACGCACAAGAGAGGGGAGAAAAATTGACAGACTGAGATTGACGAATAAACTGCATTCATTCGTCAGTGACACATGAATGGTTATTCTGAAAATCAGCGAGAATTATCTTTCACTGATGGGTATTGTTGAATGACTCCTGGTTTCACACAAAGAGAATAGTTTTGTGAATTAAATGTGTCTCCAGTAAGTTGCTTAGTTCGAATAATGGCACATACCAATGTTGCGCTCGCCAGTAAACGAGCACTTACTTGAGAGATCTTCCCAGTTCCATATCACAGTCTAAACAAGGCTTTGACTCACTAAGTTTTGTTTCTGGTTTGTTAAGTCTTGCTGTACTCTTGAGAAGACTGCAGTTTTAATGATGCAGTAGAGGGAAGTAGGCTGAATCTAAATGGATCTGCTTCTGTTTTGTTCATTTACCCACTGTTTCATTTTACGCCGCATTATTAGCTATGCGAAACCCTATTGCTCTAACTGGGGAGCTGGGTGCGGAGGTGGATAGCTTGCGAACAACTTCCCGTCCCCGGCTTGGAACACCAAGAGAACGTAAGATTTGTTTATTGTTTTTCCACTGGATGATTTGGTGGCCTGTGATTTATTTGCACAGTAGGTCACTGTAGCATTTACGTCTCCGGAATATTTGACACTTCTCAATGATATACGAGCAGTTAGGCGTTTCAGTTTGGGATTCGAATGAGAGGGAGTACGAACAACAATATATTCGATACTACACTCCAGGACCAACAGTTTTGATGCCACATATTGCAACTTTGTGAAAATTAGCTCACCAACGTGAGACACAAGGAAAATCATGAAAGCACCGACATAAAAAATGGTACTCGAATTCACAATAAGACGTGAAAATCGTTTTATTTACTGTTTCTACTCGGGAAAATTACAGGAAACAATCCCAAAAAGCCGGCGACTATTGTTCAGCCGTTTCATTCTTCCTAAAGTCACTAGCAGTGTCCATCTTCAAACCACTTGTTGAAACCCGCGAATTTCTTTATAGGAGTCCAGCATTTCTTGTTATACGGATGGTCCACTAAAGGCAATTTTAGCAGCTGTTAGCTTTGACCCATGAGATATAAACATTATTTCGGCTAACGATTTTCAAGACTTATGATGGATGTAGATGGTCACGGAAACATGGGATAGATTGTACATTAATATCAGATTGATTGAGCTTTGCTTTTAGGAGGGGCACATTTATTCACCGTATCACGTTAAAAATTTCTTCTGGAAACCCTGAAGCGGTCAGTAATGCATTTATTGTGAATAATTAAGAACAACTTTAAAAGGAAACAAAGTCGAGATAGAAGCTGAAGGCATTCTATTTTCAAGCAGAAAATTGGCATCGAATTTGGGGCTAACTTCACGGAGGGCTAACTAAATGTTTGATGTTTCCAAATCAATTTGGGTTCGGCTTACAATACTGGATGACAAAGCGACCAGTTTCACCAATAAACATGAAGCTGATCCGACAAATTGAGCTAATGCCATAATCAAAAGTTTTATTCAAGAACGTTTCTCGCGGCAAACAGTTACAAAGTGGAAAGTTAATGAAAGAGCCATCATTTCAACTACTGAGACAAATAAATCATCTGAGAGGATGCTTCAGTTGTAATAATTTCTGTGATGAAAGAAACAAAATTCGAACAGTTCTGGTAGAAGATCCAATTTCCTACATGCCCCCACGTATATGCTTCATTAAAGCATGAGTGCGAATGTTTCCTACCCGGTGTAATTAGAACTAAAAATTCCAATCCTAGGAGACAACAAGAACATGTTAGTCGCCTGTAGGTGTCCTGCGAATGTATCTGATATTTCACTGCTAATGTGCATTTGACGGTCCCAGCATTTACTAAGTAGTATGCGTCCGTGTAAAATAATCATCCTTAATAGCCTTGCTGTTACATTGCAGCATAACCGTTTTTATTTGTCCTTTGGATATCTTGATTCTGGACATGACAGAGAAACATTGATACAAAATTATGGGTTGAAAGTACCCAGAATTTAAAGTCGTGAGCCGAGTGGGTAGAGTTTGCTATCTATATTACTGGAAATGCTGATGAATTCGTTAAAAACTGCCACTACTGCTGACCGACAGAATTTTATGCAAACTACTAGATGAAATTGAACAGATTTGTCTGTATACTACGCATAATTTGGTGGTCTAAGAAACTGACTTCTTAAAAGACGCGATGAATACCTGAGAATGAAATAGAGCAGAATTGGTCTGCTCAGTGGCAGACATTTTTGAAAAGTAGGGACATAACCACAATGGTAAGCGAGAGTATCATCCTTGTCTTTGCTCTATTGCCATTTTTTCCGGTGCTAGCACAACGCGATCCGATAGCTGGATTGGGAAACTTTGGAGAAAAGGAATGGGATCCAATCTGGAAATATAACGGACGTATGCGCAGATCAAAAAGTAGCAACGGTGAGCAGTTATTCAATTATCAGGACTAATTCAGTGGGGTAACAGGTTAGGATGTTAACATTATTAAAACAGAACCGCCGTCTTGATTATTCATTAGTTACAGCCAGAACTATTACTTATCCAGCAAAAAATAACTGTATGATGAAATTTATTCAGAAATGATGGCACCACGGGGCGTAACTTGCTTAGTTTCATTCAATTTTGCTCTGGAGTTTCCTTCCTATGGTCAGCCCTTGTGCCCGCACCCTATCCATCCAGAGCAGAAGTGCTATTACCTTGTCATTATTGTCACAATGCATGTGAGATCTACTGTAGTGGGTCATTTTTTCATTCCGAATTGCATAACGTGTAATTAGTAAAGAGCTAACTAATGGGATATTGTCAGACTAATACTGAAAGGTGTAGTGTCTGGAATGTCCGGAATACGCTGATATCCAGGCACTCGTATATATATATATATATATACAGCCCTGGAAAATATTTTACTCCAGAAAAAAGACAATTTTTCTCTTCAAGGATGTGTGTGAGCACCTTCTGATCCTTTCTGTGGTGAGAACATTGAAAACAGTTTCTGAGAAAGGCGGCTTTCTGAAGCATTTGTGCCCTCTCGGGAATAGACTGGAAGCTCTACTATTCCGTGCAAATATCATCATAGAAAACTCCGTTTTTCGGATAGTAATATCAAGTGAGCAGCTGTATGTAGCGAGATCAGCTCAATTCTTTAGACGACAGAAGTAATTTAAAGTGTCTCATGATCAGCCGACCCGTTTTTTGTGTGGTGCAAAAGCAACACGGCGTTACTGGTCAAGATAATCTTATTTACCTTTGTAACAACAATTACGCCAAAGGTGTTTTTCAGTAAGGTTTACTTCAGGACTGTATGGTTATAAATTTGTTCTTATCTAAAAGGACCAGAATCAGATGGGATCATTTGGGGAAGGAATAGACTTTTAGAGGCCAGGCGTTTCCTAGGGGTAGCTATGTGTCATTGAACACCGAAGTTGTTTTCTCCATGGAACAACAACTTCAATGAAGGCTGCTCTGCAACCGAGCTACTGAAAGCGGCGAAGAAGCAAAATCTGGGTAGTTTGCTTTGCTTAGGATACCAGGATTGCCTACCCGTGCAACAGTGACTGATTTCATACCTTTATTAAGCTACTCTTCTTTTCAAGCCCAACTGATCCTCACTAAATTTCACTATTTATTTCAAAACAGGAATACGTACTAATCCAATAACCGGACAGAATATGAAATCGTTTGAGGTCATGGTAGAAGAGAAGTCACCTGCAAGCCGCTGTCGGGATAGACCATCGGGTGAGTTGAACGCATTTTCGATATAATTTTCCTCTGTAATGGTGCTGATATCGAGCGTATTGATGCGAGTTCAGATATGCTACAGTTCTGATGGATGGAACAAAAAGCATATCTAAATTTCCATGTTGTACTGATTTGCTCACACTGCTTTTGTTTTTTTCAACCAAAGGTTCAGGAAATGGCCATTCGACTATTGTGACTAATGACATTTGTTAACCTCAGGATCAATTAGATTGAAATTAGTTACCTAAGGCAAGTGTACTCACACCAACAGTTTGATCACGTGACTAATTCCTAGTCAATCTTAACGCTGTAGAACTAAGAAGGCCAAGAACGGTAGAAGTGGACAGTTTTTTGAGATGTTACAAAGTTTCAGCAATCCGTTTCCGGTGCTTAAAAATGCACAATTCTACTGCCTTGCCACCAGTGATTATTTTTGCTGATGACAGCGTGCACCATGAAGCGCTGCTTGGTTGTTGGTCGATTCGCCGGACTTAAAAGCTGGGTTGCAAACATTTCTTCAACGGGTAAATGGACATCGACTCCTTTGTGGTGGTTTCTCCTTGAGAAGTGACCAGTCATTTTTCAACCCAAGTACCGAGCTCGGTTAACTGATAAAAGGAAACCAGTAACCAAATCGAAAATGCAATCAGTTGAGTACAAACAACATGTGTCAGATCTAGAGGCCGGTTTCCAGTTGATTCTTAGAATTTCCAACTTTCAAAACATACAAGTGGATATGAGAATGGGAAGATCATAGATCGTAATGAAAATTCAAGAATAATAATGAGGGGACAAAATGCTGTCCCTAAATCCACTTTAAGCAAGTTAAACTTCACTACCCCAAATAAAGTTATGTGCTGCAAAATTAGTTGGTGAGTATCATGAACGAGATGTTCTTACGAGGTTGCCTTGAATACCCGGTAACCAATGTTGTGAACCATGAAAGAAAACATGGTTGCGTATAGGTCCGATTTAGTGTTTAAGTAAGAAGTGTGACTATTTAAAATGTCCGATAAGGCAGGTTATTGGTCTACAACACAAGCATGGCATTGGTGAACATTCCGGGTACTTTAGTCTACTTCATAAGTAAATAAGGACAATCTGTCGACATATTTATTACCGTCCGGACCAAATGTGTGGTCGAGGTTCGCGCCTTCTTTCGTCGAGTTTTGAAGTAAAGCAAACTTATGATCTAGATAAGATAAAACCATTCTTTCCCATGAGCCCCACGCGGGCGAAATCAGTGACCGATCAGTTTTGATCGGAACTAATGAAGGAAAAACGGCCGCCTAGTATGTAATTTTCAGGATCTATTAGCATGAAGAATCATTTCCCTAAGGTATTTCTTCAAATCTGAAGTGAATAGGCCTGCAGGGAAATCATCGTCATGTCCAGCGTCTGAGTGCTTTAATGTTAGTTCCATTGACATTTATTTCTAACCACTAAATTGATTTATTAGCAGTATAGAGGGGTCGATAAGTAGGTTGTGCGATTGCTCTCAAGGCTCCGTGCCAATTTCGCCAACCGAACTCCATATATTTCAACAGTATTCACATGTGAGATACAAACTCTGCTGGGACACACCCGAAACTGACGCACATAAATAAATCGTGGGTCAGTATGTATAAATCATGAAATCGTTGGTTACTGGGCTAACCAAGAACATCTGTACAAACACTAAAATATTTTCTGTTCTGCACAAGGGTCTACTGAAAATGAGTTTTCCAAAAAAATTTTGACATACAAATTTTTCAGGAGTATAAATGGACGCACCATTTTTATTTTTTATTTTTTGAAAGCCGTGGTTACAAAATAGCCAGCTAGAACGAGATGACGGACTTTTGGTCCTCAACAGAATTTCGACTTATAAAGATAATATGAACACTATCAGCATCAAACTCACTCCAGTGTCGAAGCATTTTGAACACATACACGGCTGCCTTTCTCGAATTTCCAGCAAGAATTGTTTATCATACATACTAGATCAACTACATCTACCCAATTCTCGAGCGCATTTTTGCGTCTGGCGAGGTCCATTGCCGTTATTCAGCGTTATGATTTAATTATAAAATTAAAATCTTTATGTCAGCCTGTCCTGTTCCTCGCAACCATGCGGTATGCGCTTTGATATAAAGTGGTGTTGAAATCGTCACCATCTTGAGCAAACTGCCTTATTTCAATCATAGGAGCTGTAAGATAGATCACTCTGTAGTTCTTTGGGAGAGATAGACATAGTCATCATAACCTACCCATCGATGACTAATTGGACGTTTTTAAACATCCGAAAATAGCTTACTGCTATTAGGAAATAAGAGCCATTCATACTATTTCCTTTTGTCTCCACGTATTTCAGATATAAAACGAAATATATTCACCGGCGAAAACTGTTCCACTTACTCAGTTTCACCGGATATGAAGTCGCCGAGTAAGAAAGGGACAATCAGTAAGTGTTCGGTACTTCGTGCTCACTGAACCGTCAATGTAACCTAGGTAACGTGGGTAGCTATGATTTCGCTTTGGCAAACGACAGTGGCCTAGTCTGAACCATATTATGGCGTTTTTATCAGTACTTGAAGACCAATGGCTGGACCATTGTACTCTCCAAAACAACCACCTTCAATGAAATAGAAGGAACTGGAACATTTCAGATATGAGGAGGTAAAAATGGCTAGTACTTAGTCGCCCAATTCAATCACTAAGAAAGTAGGCAAGCAATACCTCTATAAATGTGTTGCGATGTTCATAGTTCTGAAAAAATCATGACGGGTTAATGTGGCGATGAAGGACATGCCCGGTGAGTTGATCTGTCCCGCTTGTGACAATGAGAGAGCACAAGATCTTCCATATTTGAGATTTGCTCCTGTTGACACGTGTTTAAGATACTTAAACTTAGACAAAACGTTGCAAACAAAGAACTTTCGGGCTTTAAATGGATTCATTTTGTCATTTCTTTGCAATGACGTGATTAAACTGCATCTAACAGCAAGGCAGTTAGCAGGACGTTTCAGAAGTCAAACCAATCTGGTTGGTTATTGTGTTCAGTAATTTAGAAAAAACTTTCTATTGGAAGTCCAAAATTTCAAAATTCCTTTGAACTCTTGATGTCTCTTTTTATTTCGCGTAAGCTGGTTGTAGCTGCAAGTTTGTTTGCAGATATTTTTGGCAAAATTAGCCTCCAAAGTTTGAGATAGATGGGTAGTTACAGCAAGATATGTTGAGGCTGGGGAATCTTGCATATATTTAACCGAATTCGGTTTTATCCTAGTCTGCTTTGAGGCGGGAAAACATCAGCAGAGAGTCAAATGTATGTTAGCCGTTCTAAACCGGAGATCAAAAGCACTCTGTATTTGGGTCGTCCCTTGATGTGGTCTAGCCTTCCAAAAGTATTCACAACAAAATAATGGTTGTTGGAGGAAGATCTACTCTAGATGGTCTGGTTGTGCTAACATATTGTACATAGTTGCCCCTTTTGTTTTGAAGTGTTTCGTTTTATCATAACTTCAGAAGGTGTAGCAGGGAACTATAACCATACTCAGCAGCTGTCCTCCAGTGTATAGACGAGAGGCCAAAAGGCATGCTGCCAAGCAGCATATTGTAGGGGTTCGGCTTACGAAAGATTAAGACTAGTTGTTCGAATTTATAATATTTTAGGATACCCGTTATGATATCTTGTAGCACGGCTCTGTCATGTCAATGTATCATTTTTAAAGCTTTAACTACACCAACATCGGTGTCTCACACCGTCCACAGCTTCTCCACGAAACGCAATAACGGGAGAAAACTGCACAAGCTATGACATCAACTCCGAGGTACACACAACGAAGGTGCGCCAAAGTCCGAAGGCGTCGAATCCACTTAGCGGGGAAAATGTCAACGTGTACACAGTCTCACAGGAAGAAAGACAACGTCCCTTAAAACCGTACGGTGGGTGCTACTTTCAGGGCATAACATGATAGATTATTATAAGAAGTAGTTTTAGACAAACACGGCGCCACTCCGTCTAGGAAATTATATTTTTTCCCCATCATCCTCTTGACGAGTACTGGCTTAAACGAACTATATAACCGCACTTATAGATGATTTTTGAAGTGGTCTTAAACCAATTATTTCCGGAATATCTTGCCTGCTGCTCCTTTAGACAGATGTCTTTAAGTACTTCTGTGTTTGAGTGTCAGAAACCGATTTATCGACTCTGAAATAAATGAGGATCAGAGCCAGTTATTTACGCTGACTGACCTGGACACCAACTTCATTTCCAGGGTTCTCCTTTTTTAGACTGGCAGCGTTTAAATTGTACTTTTGGGGTGATTGAAACCAATAATTCAATGCTCCGCGGGTTAAGGTGGAAAAGGGGCTTATCAGAGGCGATTTTTCAAACAAGCGTCTGTGAAGGCAAGCGGTAATTTCCAGTTATGCGTAGTGAAGTACGGGAGCTCGAGATCCCCGTACTGCATGGATATGAATCGGTTCGATTCATTAACTTGTGGGTAATCGCGACTAGATAAAAATTAAGCGCGAGGGAAGATGATAGTGATTGTTCATTGTGTTTTCCGACTATCGTGCAGTTAAGGCGTCCATCGAGTCTTCGTCAAAAACGGAAATGAAATGATTATATACCGACAGTAACACTGATGCAGTTAAACTTTTGCACTTTATGTTTAGGTTTTCTTTCTAAACCGCCGCGGTATTTACACCATATAATTTAATAGGAAACTCAAGCTCAAACGTGAACACGTTCACCTGTTCAAACGCGAAAATTCAGAGGTGTCCAACGTGCTTTGGTGGATTGGTGGTTACACGCTCGCATGTCAGATGTCCGGGGTTGAAATTCCGGCATGGCCATAAGGTATGCACTGCTGATGAGCTCCAATAAGAGCGAAACTCCAGTTCAGTGCTTCTTTTTGGTGTGGACTCACCGGAATAATTACACCAGAACAGGAGGACGACCGTACCAACAAGAGTGGTGTGTCTATGAACAAAATATCTATACCGCAAAACCCCAAGACTGCAGACTGATAGTCCTATAGGATGTGGCCATTGACGTTCGAACAGCTTGTCTGAAGGTTCCATTGTACGAAAAAGGCAGGTTTTTCATTGAGAGCGGTCAAGTATCACGCAATCCCGAATACCTGTAACGTACAAGTACCGTTTTCCTTCTCCAAATACGGAAAGAGATACTCAAATGAAAATCCGTAAGTGCAGTTGTATTATGCTCCAAGAAGGAGCGGGACGATAACTGGTGATGAAAAATTATGAATAGGAGTCTGTCGTAGTTCTGAAGAGAGTGTGATTTACAGGCTTCTTCCCTGAGTGCACCGTTCACTTATCAATATATATGTATATATGGTGATCTCAATGCCACAGAAGGCATTCATTTGAATTTCCCAAAAGATAAGGGTATACGAGACTTACTGTTAACAAAGATGTGACCGAGTGGCCCGACAACGTAAGCGTTCGTGTTTTAGGACTATTTATAGAGCATAAAAAGTTCTTTTGACCCAGATATCTCCATTTTTGTTTTGCAAACTGGGCCACTTAGATGCACGTTAGGCTGACCACGGCAACTGCCTACATTTTGTGACTTGCAGAAGGGTATGGGTTATCCCCCAGGATTATCTATTTAACCGTCAGTCGCAGAGGGAGTCACTACACAACGACACAATGTGAATTGTGTGTTTCGGGCATAAGTGGCGCTGTCTTAGCTACGTTCAAGTTAATAGCACTCCTCGTGCATAGACAATACGGTTTTCGGATATTCGATGGGAAGTACCAGATTTAATTCTTCCAAAGGATTCGTTGTAGGGTGCTGCCGCTAATTCCGAGTGAAGAGAAACCGGCTATACATTGCTTTCCACTTGGACGAACTCTCCATCGAAATTTCCAATGATCCTCATTATATGACGACTTATTTGGTCTTCACTACTGACAAACTCGAAAGTAAATAAAAAAAACAATCCAGTTCACGGAACTCTAACCACCACCGATTTGTAATGCCTCAATGAGAATAAGGATATCTCTTGCATTATGAACCTTAAGAATCTAACACATCCTGACTACTATTAAATTGTGTTCTCAGTGTGTTTTTGGACTAAAAGGAAACAGATACCGACAAGCTCAGCCGCTATAAATTCTATCTATTCTGACTTCTATGTTCCTGAGATTGAAAATGCGGAAGAGTCGCGCGAAAGGCCCATCAGGCTCTTCAGCTAAGCGCCTCAAAAAGACCAGATACAAGATTCTGATCCAGTGTTGATAGATTCTAGCGGAAAAATCCAGGTTAATGGAGAAGATTATAGGAATTCCACATGCAGTTCCAGCGACAATGAGCCAAAACATGGGTCTGTTGTCCGATTATCTTATACTGCATTGTTAATTGCATGAGATCAAAACTTCTAAGAAAGTATTCGGTGGCGGTTTTGAGACAAACCTCAAACTTCTACTCCTCCAGAAACGGAGAAGCCTAACTTACCTGAACAACAGTCCAAAGTTTCTTGATTTTAAGCCAATAATCAGCCGAAATTCCGTCAATCCGTCACATGTGGCAGTGAACATTGGTTTAAGTGTGATGCTCGTTCCCGTGTCCATTTTCTGGTCTACTAGGAGTATCTGAATTCGGTCCAACAACCGATAAAAATTGAACACGCACAGCAATCAAATTTCTGCACACTAACGCCCAGGTGTTTCAATAATGATACACCTGTCTAAATTCTCACTAAGCCATAAAAAAACTCGAAGTTTTGCTCTTTCTCTTTGGAAAACTACTCACTGTATGTGGAATTTTTTGGTTTGTCGGCAGATTTCATGAGTAAATGGCAACGAATATGAGATTCGTCTTCATAAACGGAACTGTTCACAGATTTGCTGAAAACTCTGACATCCTTTGACCGGTTTTGCCCTCACTGAGCTCATCAGAAATGTGCAGCTGCAAGTTTCAGCCAGCCATGAAATTCAGCAACTACAATCACTTGCACGCCTATTTAGCTTTCATAGGAGACACCTGAATCACAGCTGATTCATTCGTTTATGATATTCGTTTTATCATTTGCTCAAAGCTGTCGTGTGATCTGCTGAGCTTTCGGAACTGAGTGCAAAGCAGAAGGATTGATGACTCAAAGTTTCCTGATTGACTGTAGTGACGGATGTTTCCAGGTTGAATCAGGTTGAATGACTACACATTAAGACGAGTCATGTCTGTCACATTAGAAAAGACCAGTCACACGTGGAAAAGTCGAGTCAGTTAGCACATTCTGAGGAACTGAACATATGAGTTGATAACAGTTATCAATGAGGTACAAGTTGCCTACATGTTCAGCCATAAAGCTTTTTTACTGGAGGAAAGCTGGGGGCGTCAAACGAATTCCGTGGTTGCAGTGCGAATTAAAGTGGCCAAAACTCAAAACTCGCCAATGTGGTTTACTTTCAAACATCTTTAGGGCCACGGGTGGCCGCCTGAAGCGTAAAACTACATTTTCCTCTTAAATAGTTCTGGAGGGATTTGACTGAATGGAAGACGTCAAAAGAGGACTGTTTCCTCGTTTGCAAACTAATTTTTTTCCGAGAGGCTCACCTGGAACCCAGCTGAATCTCTCGTTTGTGATGCCCTGCGAGAACAGAACGCTGCCGCTTGGTACATTTTCCGCTTGTGTGTAAGGTAAGCATTCAGAGCAATTCATGTATCTGGATCACAGGACTATTCAGTGTCACACAAAACTGTAAAAAATGAGTTATGACGCTGAACACAAAAGATCCAAATCTGAAAGGCTTAGTCGCTTGAAAAGTTTGCGTAAAAGGCTTTGCAACACGCATAATCATAAGCGTTGTATACGACTACTGAGTTGGTGGGGGCTTCGAAATCAAGCAAGCAGTAATCAACAATTTCATCACTCATCGAATAAATATAGGCTGGTAGTAAAGGCCGGCACCATATCACAGAGCATCAATTTAATTGCATCCAGTTGAACATATGATGATTAGCATACTAACATAATAGAGACCATTAATGTATCATTATTCTACCTGCTTCTGCTCTTAGTAATAATGCTATTTCTTGCTATTTATTTAGGTGTCCAACTAAATCCGGACAGTCTCAACTTTTGGGAAAATCCAGCGAATTCAAAACCGTTAATACTTAAATCTGGAAAGCTACCAGTGGTTCAACCTTAACATTCCTTTGATGTTGAAATTTTCGCTAAGCAGAGTTTGAAGCACTTTAAATGTGACGCTCGAGTTGGCTGAATCGGACCTTTAGCTGTCAAATAATTTTACAATTTGGAATTCAAAATGCAGCTTTCATCTTGGAATTTCAAATTCCAGTTTTCTGAATTCTAAATTTGGAAACAATTTTTAAATTGAATATCCCATAAAAATATGGTTTTAGCATCCGGAAATTAATTCGAGGGAGTTTTATGTAGCAACTCGAATTTATTTTATATGTTATTGATAATATAATACAAAGGAAGATGTGGTCGTACTGAATGCAGTCAATCTTCTAAACACGGTTGTTTTGGCCCTCTGGTTTGACCGGATCCATCATGCATGTTGGATGTTTCTTGTGTGCTATTTGTCTGAAAATCTCGACGAGTGGTGGTTACGTCGGAAGAAACATGATGACGTATGTAGTCTGTATGAATCTGGTACAGTGTCACATTTGAACCCCCTATTGTGGTCACCAAATCATGATCACATATATTCATACGTTGGGAAATCATTTATCACTAGATGTGTGAAACTTTGTCGATATACGATTGTCACATCTTTCCAATCAGATAGCTGCATGATGAACAGTTAGAGGAGTTAACATAAAGCCTGGTTTGGAAAAAAGCCTGATAGTAACTGCCTCCGTGATTGACAACACACGACGTACGGTTAATCGGAGGGTAGGAATCTGGGGGAAGATGTCCGACAAAGGTATGATTGAGGTCCAACTAGTAGTTGAATTTGGCCAGGACGATTCAGTTCCATATGTGGTCTGTTGTTTGGAAAAAGAAGATTATGGATGTCCACGGGTGTATTCAGACTGTTTAGTTGTCCTGCATATAGAGATAATCTTAGAGTAACAAATGAAGGTATATACAGAAATAAATTATGTATGTTGACAATCCGGCTCTTAGCGGCTCAGTTAACGCAAAGATTTAATAGACTTCGTTGGCTGTCTCAGCCACTGCATATGTTGAGAATGGAAAACAGGAATGGAGGCTGTAAACACAGTGTTAGTTTGCGAAATACTGAGGAACATGTAGGTGTTTTTATGCAAACCGTGTTGAATAGTCATTTCCGAGGAACAAATGGCTCAGGATTTACTATTTTCCATGACTGCATTCTCCATGAAAAATCGCTTACCTGAGAAGCTCACCGAGTCCGGTATGCGTTGAAGCTGAATGAAGACTGTAAGGCGTTCATGAAAATCGCCCATGATTGTTGTTTTAAACATTCTGTCCGGGCTAGCGGAGGAAAACAAAACGTTCATCTGGACGGATTCGCCGATAACATCTGTCCATTATCTTATGTGAATCACCAAAAGGCGTGATAATATTCATCCTGAATTATGTTGTTTTATCCAACCATCAGATGTACAATAATCACATGATCCGACACAGTGTTGCAGGTCAAAGCTTAGACAGTTATCGTGTGCCATTAGCCACAGTGTTAGTTGTGATCAGGAAATAAATAGTCATTGTAAACTTGCTTGCCAAAGAAAGGGAATTCCTCACAAATCAGAAGTAATGAAAATCGAATAAGATACTGCAGAAAATGGAATTCAGTGCTTTGAATCATCCAGTTTCTATTCAGCGAAGAAAAGCCCTCAGTGTAAGGATCTCATTGGAAGGGTGGAAAACAATACAGCCTTGACACTGGCAAGTGGGTTCTTCTCTGTTTGATCTGTGCTTTGTGTTTTGCTCACGTAAGTACAGTGTGAAAAGGCTGTTTTGCAAACTTACTACCATTCGGGTGACGCAAAGACTGAAGTTTCGCCTATTCACTGACTACCATAAATGTTGCAGTCTGAAGTACCATTTTTTAAGACAATACCACATCCGGACAGGCTCTCGTTTAGGAGGAATTTCATTAGCACTCAGGCACTCCCTAGTGACTCAACGTTACTTTCAGAAGTTTTCTCAGTTTGTTGAATTCAAACACAAGAAAAACTTCTTTCTCACACAATAAGTCTGTCATCAGTATGAAATATTTTAATGTATAAATTTGAAGTTCATTATACTGTCATGTGAAAGTGATCACCGACCACTTTGTATTATGGTCTGGTATTGCAAGTATTCCCAAAAAGTGATATCTCGAAACCACATTTTGATTGTCGTGAGGGGTTTCTTTTACGAATTAGGATCGTCTTGTCAACCGCTGTATTAAACTGAATTCCACATACCTTAGCCCAAAAATTCTAAGAACAGCATTTTTGCAACGGTTTCTATTCTTCTTTGGTGTTGTTAACAAAACTGGTTAAGTAAATTAACGATAGTATTAGGGTGAAGCGCGCAGTAATTCATAAGTCGTGGTGTCCTGCATAATGAACAAACACTTTGACTATGTGGGTCGATTTTGTGAAAACTAAAATTATTCTGTCTCCAACGTGTACACTCAGTTTGGTAATTAGATTTCACGCGTGGGCGGGGGTAAGGTAAGATATTCAAGCGGTACGGGAACAAGAATGAAAGAAACCAACCTCAGTGAAGGAGAAGAGTGCCACAAGGAAGGTCCAGTTGGCCAAGTTTACCATTAGCGCGATGCAGAAGAAAACGTGGGATTCATGAGGCACAAATTCTTCAGCAGCAAAGATACGGTTGGTTGAACTAGATAGCAAGATCGCAATCATTTTAGACCGATCGAAGACCGGTTTTGTAAAAAGAGCGGCAGAAAAATGACACGAAAGTTATCTGTTCCTAGAAAATTTGACTGCTAGCTATATACGGACAGAAACTCCCCATGACGTGTAAAAGTGTGATGATAAGGCACGTATGACGCTGAAACAGGTTGTTCGATAGTAGTAGTGGAAGTATGGTGGGCAAGGTACCCAGACTTCTGTCCAACTCACTCGTAAATATGCGGAATCCTATCTTTCATTGAACACCTCCGCAAACACCGCAAAATATTTGTTCACGAGTATATTCGGTATTGGCTTCAGTAGTGTTTCTCACTGTGTCACCAAACGCACTGAATAGATTACACATTCAGTAAATTATGTGCGGAGAATTTTTATATACCAAGGTAATCTGACCAACGAGTTGCCTTAAAAGCCTTTTGCCAACCAGATAACTTGCTGCACTCACGTTCAAAGCAGTGGACGCACTATAACAGGCCTGGTCTTTGTGATTGTCACCAAAATAAAACATAAAAATGTGAAACAGCCACTACTTTAGCGAGATAAGTACTGGAATTAATGGGTAAAAAATGAATAGATGGAGTAATTTGGTTTGATCGGCGAGGCACAATAATGTGCCGATGAGCTAGCTGTGCAGATAGACTCACGATGAAAATGTCACGCAAACTTTTCAGGCACACAGATATGATGTCCAGGTGAAAGTACAAATTTTGAATTAGAGCCGCACGCCTCACTTAATTTATAGATATTTGTTTTTTTAAATTTTCATCTTGTGAAACAGATCCTCTTAAATTACGTACTTTAAATAAGTTAAATAATTTCAGGCATGACTTTTTTACCATCCACTAATCCAAGTTTGAAAACTCCTTTTTCTCTACACATCGTTTGCAAAAACAGTGTACAAAAATACAGTGACAGGAGAAAACTTGAAAAGTTACCAGATCATACCGATCGAGAGAAACATCACGCCGAAACCACTAAAGGGTGAGTTTGGAATTAGTTTTGTTGTTGTTATGCTCATCAATTTCAACAACGGTGTAGATAGAACTCATCTGTGAATTTTGGTTGGTTCTAACCTGTGCGCGCAAAACTTTGTTTCAGAGCGGCAAAATCCGCTTAGTGGTGAAAATGTGAAAACTTACAAATATCGATTCGGAGAATCCGAATTGGCCGTAAAGAGAAGAGGTAAGTTGGTGTGTGCTTCACGGTGATAGGCTACAGTGTTGAAAGCCGTTGATTTTGTTTTTAGGAGCTCTGGTGTGATCACTCAGTCAACGTCAAATTTTATGTCGGATATGGATGGTATATAAACCTGTGTATCTGTCAGCGAAGTGGGTTGCCAGCTGAGATTTCACTTGGTTTATGGTGTCCTCTTTTTGTTGATGGGGTAGCAAAGGCCTGACAAGTGCCGGTCATGGGACCTTTTACGAGAGGTGACAAGAAAGATGAGCAGAGATTACGCACTGGATTAAATGATTAATTGAAGTGGATGTTTTTATTCGTCAGACTCAAGTACCATAATTAGGTTTGTATTAATAGATTTTATTCCACCGGCAAGAAGGATAGGCGTAGCCTACTCTCCTTTGTGAAACGCACTGAATTAGGGGTGATTTCATATGAACAGAAACACGTAAAACTACGCTAGCTCCATGGACGAAAACTTCACACTGCCGCAAAATCAAGCAAGTAAATGTACAATTCTTAGTCGCGTCATGCTTGTGACAGATTTCTAACTGAGGGGTGTACTTCGATTCGCTATCATCCTTCGTTACACCTTATAAATTGCGCCTAATAAAAAGAGTGCAAAAGTTAAAGACAGGGTAAGCCTTTACTCACGAATCAAGAAGGCAAACTAATGTTCGAGAGGTGACCAAGTTCATACGGTGTACAGATACTTTTACACGCATACTTCAGTTACAAACCGCCTAACCATGTATTGCAATCAAATTTATTGTACGAAATGAAGGTCGCGCGTCAAGCTAGCTATAAGTATAATAAGCAGTGTGGCGCTTGATATTAGTGGAGATCAAAGGAGTGAAAGGTGCACTAGCTGGATTCTTCCGGGTCAATTAGGAGTAACCGAGTCTGCTACTACTTAGAACGAGCTTACTGAATAATTTGGACCCCAATGCCACTTGAATGAAACTTTTTCCATTGAAAAATAATCATAAACCATCCAGAATAACTAACTCAATTATAAATAAACTAGCGTGTAATTGAAGTTTAACCAGTCAGGGGAATACTGCATTAATTCGACGGTATAGCTCAGCGATATGGAACATTGGCATCCTTACACTGCTAGAATAGTCCATTGGTGTTAAATTCCGCGTCCTACGGCTAATTGATGGGAGGTATTTTATCTGAATGGTATCGCATAACTGGTATACTATTTTGTATTGCACTACTCATAAGGTTGCTGAAAATTCTTCGACAGCCCACGAGCGGTTTCGCCGTTCTTGGGGCTCATTAGGTGGACTCATTCCCCGAGTTCCCGTCAACCTTATGTTCAACTTGAAACCAAATTTCACGAAATTAGCGAAATACATTCGTTTGCAAACAAATTTGGTTCCGCGAGAGACTCAGCTGGAACCTAGTTGAATTCTTCGTTTATAATGTTTCCAGCAACCGTATGAGGTGCACAGGCCGCCTCGTGTTCCAGTTGGTACGATATTCGAGATATCGCGATACGTGTATATTCGTATAGTATTCGTATACTATTTCCCATACCCAAAGAGTAAATGGAGTTTACGTTGTAAAAAGCCAGGTGGTATTGTATACTGTTTTATTCCTTACTGTGGCTTATTACCAAAACGCAGCTTATGAACTCCTAAGGAGATCTGAGGTCACCACCTTCCAGGTAGCAGTTCGGTAATACCGACCAGCAACAAACTGATTTTGGTTAGCGTTTGTGACTTGGATAATATAGTGTGCCCATTGCCTTCCAGTGGGAGAACGATACACTGATCCCTATTGTGCTTTCACTTTCCAGTGAACGGTTCCTATGATATCATAAGAGTTGTTGCTTTGGAGCCTTGTCGAGACTGCGGAAATGTGCATTGAGGATGACGTGGCTGCAACCCACTACTCTGCTGTTTACCATACAGCGACTTTGTTCCCCAAGCTTTTAAGTGTTTTATCATCAACCTGCTCAGAACGGGCTACGTTTAAGCGCAGTTGGTGATGCCGATAAAAAGCTTTCGACAACGAGCAAGTCTGAAGTATTTCAAAGAATCATGTGCTTCACAGTGAAACTCGTAATAAGTGGAGATGGCTCACTTGGAGAGTAGTTAGGGGATTTCATTCAACTACTGTCTTTGCACTCATGAATTGGTTCATCCAGTCATTAAAAGCCACAAAAGAAAATTGAGGGGACAGAGCATGATCCGTCGCTCTAGAAGATTGACTGGCTGGTCTGCCGACAAAGGTAACGAAACCTCGCATAAAACTGTCCTTGTCTGAAAGAGGCTTTCGAAATTACGTGTCGTATTCAACGCATAAGAAGCAATAATCAGAAATGAAAATCATATTCATGGAAAGGTCACCAGCGGCAAATCTTCGTGTTCATTGTGATTCATCAGTTGGACTTAGTCAGGTGTCCCACCTCGTATTTCATTTCATCATTCAGGTAGTATCAGAGGTTTGTTCTTCATGAACTAAACAAGCAAAGACTGGTACGTGGTCTTACATTGACTAGTTATTTGCACATCAGATGATGCGTACAATCTCATTAGCTAGACAAAAACCTCATCGGACATTATTCCTGTGGGATCTAGAAACACGTTTTTGAATCTCATCCAATCAGATACTGAAGATATTTCTTCCTCATTCTGTCTGGTAGTCTGTCATCTTATATCCCTTTCTTCTTTTGATATTAGAAGCCAGGTTGTGTTTAAATAATTCATGAACCTGTTTATATTAAAACTGAATGATCTTCAGAACGCAGAATCTCTTCTGCAGATAGTCAACACAGATCAGCACCGAACCAACGCTTTGGTGTAAATGAGGAAAATATTTCTGTTTAGTGCACTCCTTACAGGAGGTTAGAGGGTATTCTAGCCTTACCATATTGAGTACCCTTGGAAATTCTAGAGCTCAACAAAACGGACCTTCTAACAACTTGTTTTTATTGAGATTGGTTGGTTTTTATTGCTTATCATAACTCTGCTACTTTTACAACGACGCAGCACAGAAGCTAGCCTTATTGATCAACCAAATTTATAGACTCCTATTTAATCAGGTTGTCTTGTAACATCACATTTTGCCAAAAGTATTTCAAATGAAGTGACTGAGTATCTAACACTTTGATTCCAGGAACATATTGCCCCAGAATCATGAAGATGGAATTGGGGAATTTCTCGGGTGTTTTCGTTGACATGGGAAAAGTGGTTTCACAGAAATAACAGGTTTCTTCACCGAAAAATACATCTAAAATTTGCAGCTATTTGACTGAACAATGAACGCACATATCTTAGTGAGGGAACTGATTTTTTACACAATTGTCTGCTAGTACTTAGGTGGTTAGCTAAAAACTCAGCTAAATGCATTTAAGAATCAGTAAAAGTGCATTTTAATATAAGGAGTGTGCGAAAGCTGACCAAGAATACTCTGTCCTACAGCGCGACTCATCGGATAACAGGCCATTCTAGAGGCTGTGGACGAATAAGGTTAAACACATGACTCTTTAGCCTATATCAGAAGCTGTCATTTTGTGATTTTCATGAAATATCCTGGATGCAAAGCATTGACGTGTGATCCTTGAATACAGTCTTGTCTATAAATTTTAAACCAAGGGCTCCAGAGTGTGACGTATTTGAAGTCTTGGAAATGCTTTGCGGATCTGGTTTCAACAGTTTGCTCTTAAAGACATGGAAAAATGGAGATAATCAGAATATATTCACAAAGAAAACCTCCAGCGAGATTGCTGGTGTCTTCGACGGCCTACCACCGCATTTGCCTTTCTTGAGGCTCACCAATTAGGTGCTGTCCCAGAGTTTTCGTCAACCTCATCTTCTAGTTGAACGCAAATTTTACAAAAATATCAAAACACACACGTGTGTGTATGCAAATTTGGTTTCCACGGGACGTCCAAACCGGTAGAAAAACATCATAAACCAGAGATTAAGGGAGAACCTGTTCAAAATTAGTGTAGCTGACAAATGACCAGAGTTTTATATCACTGGCTGATGACGTTCATCTTCCAAATCTGCAAGTATGTCAAGAAAAAACTGTTTACAGTTGACTGAAGTTACTGAACTGTTCAAATACTGATGCCTCGGTTTGCCTTTGCTTCAGGGAGACTTTCGACTCAATGATAGGTTGGCTCTTCTACATATACTTACCCAACAAGATGTACCTTCGAAGTCTGTTAACAGTTCCCGCCCCATTCATTTCCATACTTCTAGTCGTGATATAGGCTACTACGATCTATCTGGAAGTAAACTCACAAATAATGAGTTCCGTCAGGGGTGTTCCATCTCCCCAGTTTCGTTCACTCTTCGCGACGGCAGGATCGGAAAGGGCCACTAATCTGAGGGATCAAAATGCATTTGGACAAAATTTGCTGACTTAGATTGTGTGACACTGTGGAAATGTTCTGCTGTTCACCAATCGGACGTATGCAGAAACTGTCGGCATAGAATTTCGGAAATGGTCTACTGTTTGGGCATGCAGCATACACTCTTAAAGTGCACATTCTCACATCACCATTTTTGGTCCCACTTCAGCTTTTTCAGACCCCGTAATGAGGAGGTTGATCTTGTTGGTAAAGTTGTTTTTCTTGGCAGTAGCGTAATCGGTGATTGCAGTTTGATGGGCAATATCTTCAAACTTGTTACCTTTCGCATCAGAAACGAATGTCAGGTTGAGAGTTATCATCTTCCGCGTTCAACACCGATGCTTCGCTACCTTGGGTTGAAAGGCGGTATCTTCAAAACGACGATGAGTGAACGCCTACTGTATGGTTGTATTACTTGGCCACCCTAATCTAAAAACTTCAAACGCCTCCAGGTATTTGATCACCGAGGTATTTCTAGTATAGCGGGCGGTAACTTATTGCAGGATGTACGAAATGAAACAGTCTGTAAAGGGGCATTAGGCAATAAATCAAATTCGCCGGAGTAGTAGATGGGACCAATAAGTTTACTGTCGTTGAGATATGCACTACTAGGCCTAACAGCCATCTGCCGAAGGAAGCCATGTTTTTCACTACAAACTACTGCTGGAGAAAAGTTTGCGGAGGACGGGCCATGAACTGGCAACGACAAATGAAAACGCTTACTGTCAAGTTGAATGTTATAACACCCTTATGTTTTCCCTAGTGGGGTCCAAGTGATTCTTATCGGCCTGGAAGCCCTACTTGACATTGCATGTTACGACCTGAATGGCGAGTTTGCCGAAACTTCCTAGCTAAACTGCGTAATCTACGCCAGCTTTTCGTTGTGACATGTGCGGCTCACAAAGAACGTCAGACAAGACCCATCGATAGCGTGTTGTTATGACGTGACGTTAGGATGTGTTCACCCTAGTGGAGGATGGAGAAAATTCGGTCTCGTTCACTATACATAGTCATAATGCACTTTGAAATGAGTCTCCAACCCCTCTCTCCATATCTGCCATTTACCAGGTCCTTTCACCTCCATGGTTAAATGACAGTTGAGTAACGGTCTTCACTACTGCTTTATTACCGTCTACATTGATGACGATGATGACGAGGACAGTGATGGTGATGATAATTGTGAACGTCCTCCACCTGATTTTATCGGAAAACTGACATCAAATGAGAGTTTTTTGATGAACAAGATGACGTATACAGAAAGCGAAGATTAATGGGGACAGATGTTCTTTGACTGTCGTCAAAGGAAAAGTTTCCATACGAACCGACTGCAGTTGGTAGAACAATCTTGAGTCAGCTTTTTACACAAGGTTCAGGATTTTTGACAGTAATCTAGTGAAAACAACTGAAGTCAACAAAATACTTGAGGAACGTCAGAAGTACAGCGGGGAATTTTTCGTCTACAGCTAAAGCGCATAAAATTCTCCGGTTGGACGAGTGGATGGATTGTGTACCGGGACTGTGGATAGACGAATTGAGGTGGTTTTTTCCCAGTGGGTTGTTAACTACAAAAAGGGCCGTTTTGAACTGCGCAGTCAACTGGTCAAAACTTTGGAAACACTTTATTGAAAATTCTGACTTCGTTCTTGGCAAGTCATGTTTCATATTACGGATGACGATTTGAAATAAAGTAATAACTATCCGGCCGACAGATCTCGTGAAAAATGAGGTGCAACAAAATTGTCAAGCATCAGTGGATAAGACAGTCCACCTGCACGCTTCCAAATGGATGCAAGCACAGCAAAATCATAAAAACTCCACCTCTTCCGACTGCTCCAGATACTCAGATTTCAATTGTCTTGCATCTTGACTGAAGGAATTTACCGTAAAAGTGTGAAAAAATACCTCAAGAATGCGAAAGAATTTGCATAAAAAGAAAATAAAGATTAGGGCTCATTAGTGGGGAAATTTTCTCTCGCCATAAGAAGTACGCTGTAAACGCCAACGGATGTTGACTTTTGAATATGGAGTGGCAGTTAAAATACTTTGAATTGGATATATCATGATCTCTTTTTAGTACATTCGGGAATAGTTTAAACTGTAAATCGTGGAAATCTGAGGGCACCTCCAGTGGCTGCACCATGCAGTACTCTGCTTTTGCAGCCTGAATGTGTTCTAAGGGTCTCCATTATAACATTCTGCGCCAATTAGTGCGATTTTAAACATATTTGTTATGGCCACACAGCAGGTACTCAGTGCGGCCGGTAGTAGCCTGTATGAATCTTTTCAACCTCAAGTAGACGACAACTCCTACATTGTAACAGTTTTGCTGTTTTTGTTAATCTTACAGATTTGAGTTCTCCATTGACCGGGGAGGGTTCTCGAGGCCGAACTTATGTAGTGTCGGTTGAGGAAAAATCAAATATCCCCTTGGCCAACGGAACAGACGAGTGCAGGACACATGCAAGGGCCAGATCATCCGGACCTTCAAGGAATATTTTAACCGGGGAAAACTGTGAAACATTTATGGTTTGCCGCGAAATGCGCAGCGAACGGCTGAAAACTCCGTTAACAAGTGGGAACTCAGGTAATATGACTTCATTGTTTGCATTCAAACTAAGCCACCTCTTAAATTTCAGGGCATCTTTTAGGTCTTATTTTGCCTTACTTCCTGGTATTCAGCTGAAAATCTACAAAGTCTTTCATTGTGACAGTTGAAAAACGTGTCACAACTTTGCTGTACATGGTACAACTGTTTACTGGAGTTCATTGCCTATTGTATGAAGCATTCTGTGAACTAAGAGTAAACACTGGATGGATGGTCTTTGTAAGCTCACCTACTTCATCTGGCTTGTGTTAAGTTCGAGAAAGTCCAAAGACTTAGGTGTACAGGTGCTGGTGTCTTCGGTCATAATACCTGGTTTCCCTATCGTAACCATGCCAACTGGAAGCACCAGAGCGTCTATTTGAAGACCGACAATAGTCTGTCATAAATATCGTTAGCTTCTTATCTTATAGTCTTAGACATCTCTGACTTAGAGGAGAAAAATGCGGTTGTGCCAGAGAAGTGGCCATAGTACAGGGGCGCACACAGCTCATCCCGTGCCACTGACGTGACCAGGAATAAGACCTTACAATAAAAAACCTGATCCAGTGTTGACCCAAGGCAGCAGCCATATGGATTTGGACAAGATATCCGATACAGAAAATTCTCCTGCACAACAAAATCAACATGATACTGGAAGATTAGCCATGGTGAATTACCGATTACCCTTTGTCTGAGCGATGTCCCAGTAGCTCCTAAATTTAAAATTCTTAAGAGAACGAATGTAATTTTTATGTTTTTATGCTCTTATTTGTATTCTGAAAGCGAGCACAAGCAGCAGCCTCTCATCAGAGAAGTATCCAATATGCCCTTGGTTTTGTTCATAAGGCAAGTGGGGATGTAAGCACCACACCCTTGCGTGAGCTCTACACCCAATTCCACTCCTTAGAATCTTCATGGATAACGGTATTGATGAGTTCTTCTGAGTTGACTACCACGAGCCAAACACGAAAACCGGAAGCTGCAGCAACCGAAAAGCTGACAGTGTGCTGTTATGGAAGGTGAGACTGAAGGTGCGTTGATCAGCTTGTAGGTGAAAACTTGCTAACAATTTCAGTGAACAGCGCTTCCAAATGTTTCCTAACAAATGGGATAAACAAGGTTTGCCAGTCTTTCAAGGTGTTACAATTAAAACGGTTTAACGGGGAACCTTGCCAGCAGCTGACCATTGATGGTGTTTTTCCGGACAACGTCAGGTGCGAAAGTAGCTCCTTCGGTATTCAAACAGCTTCACAAAATTAGAGTACCTAGAAATTCCTGGGTGCAGCTGATAAGCTTAGCATGTACGAAAATGTTGCCAATTCATCCGAGCCTCAGTTTCACATGATCCATTTATTAAGCGTTTGAGAATACTCCAATGACAGCGTAACTAAGTTCACACCACACTTTGTTAAAGACATTCGAAGCAGTTGAACTATTCGTTAAGCGGACATAAGTTTCATACTTTCTGTTTTCTAACCAGCATGCGCCTATTGCCAAGGAGGAAACTTGATAATCTCCATACCTGTCTGCTTGAGGAGTTGGTACTGTGTTTTCAGCTGAAAGGAAAAGTTTGAAGTCAAACTGAGGGCAATTTCTTAACAGTGGTAATATATCTTTTTTACACTGTAATATTAAGTTTACGCTACTGGTGTTTTCGACTAAAAATCATATCCTTCATTGTCGGCTTAATTAATCCTCTTTCCGAACGTTCCCTGGTTTGTATACTAATGAGCAACAGAACCGTGATTTGTGGGCTAGATCGCAGTGCACTGACAATCTGAGCAACAATCTAGGTATTCCAAGAAAGATTGATTGAAAAAGTATTCGTTTTACAACCTGACTACTTAAGTGATGTTCTAAAATTATTCGAGAAAATGTCACACTCAACATTTGTTTTTTCTTAAATTTATGGATAGTTACTGCTTTAGGATATTCAAAGCTTTATTGCTTCAATTTTTCAGTGTGAATGCTTCTTCCATTTTCAGCTCCATATAATATATTGACGGGATCCTAACTCACCGAGTCGAACAATCTCACACTTTGGAAACCCGGTCATTGCGGTATCACCTAGTCGGCCTATGAACACTAGTGTACAACAGCTTTCTCATTCAGTTCAATCACCATGCTCTTTACGTCCCATAAACACCCTGACTAGACTGGGGTGCACTGACAACAAACTTGTGCCTGTATGCTTACACCAGTCCATTCTTCATTCGTGTTTCACATTCTTTTGAATCCCTAATTACATGATCCAAATTCCTTTTGGGATTTCCCTCCATGCAACAATTGAGCCGATTGTAGATGACTTACCAAATCTCACCCAAATTTTCAATTTACTGAAAACGGCTAGAAAAAGGTCAGAATCCTCCGCTGCTAATCGCTCGCATTGTTAGCAAAGTCGTAAGTCGTGCAAAATTACGAAACAACAGGATGCGTATTTTTTATCGTGCCGATTTCACTAGCTGGCAAACAATGGTGATTTAATCAATCACCTATTACCCCATTCTCAGCAATAGATTCAGCAACCGTGCACATCTGCGTATCTGATGGAGGCTAGGCTAGAATCAGGCTGTTTCATCAAACATATATTGATTGATGAGCCCGGCACGGTGGTTCGGGGACTGAATATGTTCTCTTTTGTGTAGACAACTCCACCGAAAACTTTCAGGTGCAACAGCGTTTCCCGTTAATTGTCCTTTAGGTTGTACTTGCAAAGCCGACATTTGAAAACAAACATGCATAGTTCTAGAGTGGAAAGGCAGGATTTGTTGTGGAAATTTTCAGACTGTTCCACAACATAACGACATACTGCCGAGCATGCCTTATTTGTCTGATTTTTGCTATTGCATTAGTACGAAGAGAACTGTTTGCGTTTCTAGCACACCTTCTTGGCAATTAAGTGAAGCAAAAAAGACGTAACTCGCAACCACTTTTTGTGTAATCTTCGCCAAGCAAATTTCGCTATTCACCAAAAGAAGTTGGCTGCAAGTTGTTGGTCCGTACTTGGAAGCTCGTGAAATGTATAGAAACGGTATTCATTCAACGGTGTTCATTCGGTGTATGCTTCAGTAGAATAAACTAGGCGCAGTCACAGAGTACTCGTCCACAGTGCCACCTAAATGCATTTTTTACGCGGGGTCATAGGGTGTCAAACCTTAAAACCAGAGTTGTGTGAGCCGACCACGTGAACATCTGGATTTTCCAATTTGCAGCCTGCATTCTTGCTTCCCTAAACAGTTCCAAAAAGTACGCCTAAACGCTGAAAAGACTCCTGTAGAATTTATCTAATTTGTTATCTGTCGTATCCAGACTTAATTTTTTAGGTGACCTTCGTGCGCGTAACTAATTCGTGCCAATGGGTAGAATTGGATGATAGAGTTGACCATGTATTTGAGTTTACTTCTTCTATTAGGTTGAGGGTCGTAGGAACACAGTCTCGTGCAGAGTCACGGCCCACATTGTACTTATCAGCCACTTTGCAACCGTTTGACCTTAATCTGAAAGCGTAGATGGGCAGCGGTACTAGAAGGCTAATCATATTAAAATGATCAACTGATACAATTAGTGGATAGGCTCACTTGAGCCTTAGAGCCATCAATTTTACACCACTCTGCACCTGATGAGACATGGGAGGGGCGAAACCGGTCGTGGGCTGTCGAAGAGTTTACAGCAACTTTGTGAGTAGTTTCCTCTCTGAAAATTAACACCACTCTGTTTGACATGAGGTTGCTGTGAAAAAGTTGATTGACGCATGCGGTCAGGTAAGATGCTCGATTGAACTCCTTGTGTATGGCTGTGGTTGGCGGCCACTGTACACGTTTTGGTTAGTAGCATAAATGGAGCAGACGATTAATTAGGCTTGCTCGAACAGGAAGTTGGTCAACAACCATGGCCTATTTGAAATCATTTGGAAAGGGATCTATAATGAGATAAGTGTTATAAGAAGAATCGGACTAGAAACCCAGTGTTCCCCAACAACGAGATGGTTGTCGAAGAAGGGATATTTGTGCATCTTAAATTCAGGATAAAATACTGGCTGCCGGGGCATGAAAGAAACAGACTAAGGGATCGATTGGCCAGCCGGTTTGCGCAAGGTATTTATCATAAGCAAAGCTCACATGTTCAACTGGGAAAATTTGAAATCCGATTAAAAGTCGCACGGATGAATGTCACATTCATCAGGGGTTTCACTGCACGTCAATACTTCAGCAAATTTCTTTGCTCGAGTGCACACATGAAGTGCGTTTTTGCTGTAACATAGCAAGAAAAACTGACTGACCAAAAGTGTACACG
The DNA here is from genome assembly GCF_000715545.1 of Opisthorchis viverrini. Classification (NCBI taxonomy): domain Eukaryota; kingdom Metazoa; phylum Platyhelminthes; class Trematoda; order Opisthorchiida; family Opisthorchiidae; genus Opisthorchis; species Opisthorchis viverrini. The sequence goes on from NW_008751660.1 coordinate 1,173,486, forward strand.
GAAAGGAGTATTATCTAACGTAGCTGATCATCTCCGTCGACGAATTTATAAATTGTGTTGTGATTTCAAAATGCATGGAAAACTAGCAATGACAAATAAACGATTTGTTCGTTGACGCGAGTTTTTCCGGACTTCCTCGTCTTCATTTCGGGTTGAATGGATGGCAGTGCTTTTGCGTAGTTAGTTTGCGAGCTGTTAGACTACAGAAACAGTAGTAGATTATCAACACCTTTGGTCCCATTAAGGTAGAATCCATTCGGCTGGATTTAACCAGAATACCAACACTTTTTGGCGGGTGAAACTTCCAACAAACCACAAAACCGAATCCCGTGTGCGTTAGAACAGTTTGAGTGATTCTAAGTGTTTCCCACAAAACCACGAAGGTCGTTCTATTCATTTACGCAACAAAAATAAATGAATAGAGCGGCTTTCATCACTTTCATCACTTGTTCATCTAGAACTTTATTTCCTGGAACATAGTCAAGGAGTAAATAAGCACTTAATTATGCGCACTCATGTTCACAGCGCCCTTTCCGATTCGTGTTATTTATTCTACGCACACTCACTTTTCCCAGCATATCCAGTTCGCCCGATTACCACCGCCAACATCAACAACGACAACAACAACTCACAAGAAGGCCATAATATCTGTTCGCTGGAACAAACATGTAAGGTGATAAGCCAGCTGCGATCAAGTGTCTCGTAACACGTTGTTTGTGGAAGTTAGCTCAGTGTTACGGCTGATTAAACTGACCCTGATCGGGCAACCCAAACCTTGACTAGTTTTTTCACTTCGATGCCATCTAGTTGACCGTGGGTTTGCTTCCCGTTCGAAAACTAATCATTCATTCAGGGTGAACTTACATGTGCAGATATGATGACCAGTCGTTGCAAAATCAGGTTTTCCCAATTAGAGAGCATGTTGAGCTAAAGCCGTGAGAAGTTAGGCCAAGAACGGCCCAAGAATGCTTAAGCGAAAAACCAGTTGTTTAGGGTAGCCCTATTAGCGTACCCTAGTTTCCGACTTGCGGCCTTGTATCACTCCAATCTTGATGCTGCTCCACCCTATAAAGAGGGAGGGGGGAGTTGAAAGTCTACTTTGCATAATAGGCAAGTTTTTAGTTCAATCGAGCAGTTGCTGACAAAAGGAAGAAATCTTTGCTGAGAAGCAATGTAGACTCCTAAGCCAAAAAAATTTGATCGATAAAATTTCGCTGTGAATCAAGCACGAGAACAGCGTCGCGAATGACTGGCTTCACTAGAGTGTGTAACTTGGTCAACTGATGGGTGGGGAGAGAAGATTGACACCTTGGCACCTGTCCTAACTTCATGAAAGCCCTTTACGCTGGGATACAACCTCGGGTGCGGCCATATGCAGCTAGCTCTCTTAAGTTAGGAATCCATTTTGGCTTTGAGCAAGGACGTATTTTTGCCCCACTCGTTTTCGCTCTGTAACCAACTATTACCACAGTGAAGTTACTTCGCCATTAGGAAGTTAATAAGTTGTTAATGGTTATCCTCACTTCCAAGCAACTATTGGTGACGACTGTGTTGCGTGCTGCTGCTTGCTAAGCCTTAGTTACGCAACATGAATCGGAACAAAGATGTGATATGGCCATTAGTTTAGTGATATCTTGCGCGCTTATCTTGTGTCAGTCTGCACCGTCAGTTCAAGAGAAGTCTCCAAATGGTCAGCCAAGTGTATAGCGTCGTTTTTATCGCTACCTTGACAACAAGGTATCCACGGGCCCAAAGGTTTGCAGCAAATTCAAGGCACTGCGTAGTGTTAAAGGGCTCCTCAATGCAACCTGCATAAAATGACCATCTTTTGACGGCCTTTTGCTCATCCCTCACACTATTTAAAGGAGAAATCGGGAAAAATTACAGGTGGCTGGCTTCCACCTCAAAATCGACGCGAGGTTTTAATCAGTGATACAGATTGAGGCGCGACTAAAAATTTCCAGCAAGGACTGACAAGCTTTTTGCGGGCTTACTTGTACTCAGTAACTGACTGCTCTAAAACCAATGGCTGAGAATTGCGTCCTAAGTTACCGCATTTACGGTCAGCTGAAAAAGGCTTTGGAATAAAGTGATGTCTAACATTTAGTTGCGAAGAAAATCCTCAAATAAGTATGGAAAACTGCAGTTCTCGTCATCTACCAAAAGAATGATGTTGGTAATGTCTGCCTATGCAAGCGTAAAAGATTTTGAGATATGATAGTTCTAAGTGCTTTAACACAATCGACGTATCCGGATAAAAGTAAATTCGGACACCTGACATACGAGCGAACATGTTACCACTATTCCGCCAGCGAACGTTGAACGGGTGAACGTGTTCTCACTTGAGCGATATGATTGGTTTGCCCGACACATATTCGATACGACGACCCAGTAACTGTCCTGGTTGTGGCGATCGATTAGCCCAGTCAGTTAGCGCCACAGACGCTTGAAACCGGCTTGAAACCATTAGATATGCACTGCTGTTGAGCTCTAACAAGAGCGAAACTCGATTCCAGTGCTTCCCTTTTTTTTTGGGGGGGGGGATAATTGCTCCAGGTCAGGACTGTTCAAAACGACAGCGACGTGAAACTGAACAAAAATAATTTCCCCCAGTACAACCCTGAAGTCCAATGAAATCCTGTCATCACCATCCTGTACACCATTAGAACCAGGTGCATGGAAATTGAACCTGGTCAGTGTTCACTTCCTCAGTTCCAAATCTGAAAGGGTCAGTCTTAATAAAGACACTGCAGTACAAAACAATCGGTCCAACCGCCAAATGCTGCAAATTTCCACTTCCGTCGATCATTTTGTTTTGCTTTTATCCTACTATCCATGTGCCGGAAGATGTTTACTCGTACTAAATATTGCTTGCTAAGTCATTACTGAGAATTGCATAATGCAAAGTGGCTTATACTTACCAGGCGTACCGAGCAGGAACACAGCATAGATACCAAAGCACAACTTTGGTTTTAAAAACCTACAGCCAAGTTAGCAATAAAGAGGTGACGAGTCTTAGTTATGAAAGAACATAGAGCGTCAGTAATAAACCAGCTCGTCTGGATATTTTCATCCGCCTACCAGTTTGTATCAACTCAAAACAGATCAATACAGTATGCTCGGTTGGATGAAACTGCCCTTCATAACAAGATAGAGGGGAATGGGTGGTAAACACAGTGTGGTGGCCTACTTTGGCTTTAAATCCCGACCTGCAACGTTGATATGAACAAGAGTCACCCTAACAGCGGGCTATGACGGATGATCACATTTCAGTTTCCAGTAGTATCTTCTGCATAAGCCGAGATTTGATATCTTGTGCCAAAGGTCATCATTTTTTTAGTTCGCTCAACTTTCTTGACGGTCAGTCGATCAGCCAATTTTAACCGTACAAGAAAAAGAAGCTAAAGATCCAGAGTTCTCTTACTTCTCAGAGTGCATTTCAGCCAAGACTGCTGGTCAGCTCAAGTGGCACGCATAGATCCTCAATGAATATAATCCACAGGACGTGTGATACTGTCGAATTTATAAGCCATAAAGGAAAATGATGTGTCGGTGTTGATGCGAGACTATCTCTCATTAGCAAGCATAGCATAAAAACGCCGAGTGGAGTATGTGACCGGAAATATTTGGTGATTTAAACAGCACCACTGGAGCCATTCACCGGTGAAACAGTCCAAGTACTACAGATAAATCTGATGGAAGAAAGCCGATAACAGACGACAAAACAGCTGATGCATAGGCTACCCATCTGTGTCCGCGGTCCAATGGATCAAAAGCCAAAATCTACGCATACACCTACCACCAACTTACATTCTTAGTTGCGGTTGGGGAAATGTGACAAGAAATTCTATGGGAAAGCTTAGAGTGATGAACAGGTTGTGCAAATTGAATTACCCAGATGCATGAGACTTGACATTTCATTTCATATTTAAGCATATTTATTACAGCTGAGAAAAAACCTCATCCATGCGTAATAGTGCAGATTCTCAAGTTTCTTGAACGATAATTGGATAATGCACGTATTGCACCCCATGTAATTTGAGGATAATCCATTTTGGTGAAGCAAAATGTGTATTCAGGATTATTGCGAAAGTCACTGGACCGGCTTCCACAAAGCAAAATGCGAACTTGAATTATATGTTTCATTTCTTCAATCCGAAAGTGAATAGTTTTTGTTGTGTCTCATTCACGATGTACCTATAGCCATAAAATAATGCAGTAGGTCAGAACAGTACGCACTTTGCCCATTCAATGGATCTTCCTGAAAAGCCTTCCAAAGCGCAAACCCCCGTTCGAACCATTCCAAAGTTATCTTACTGCATCCTGATGAGGAACTACTTTTCAGTCCACCCCACCAGACTGCTTTTGCATGCTTTCAAACTTCCGGCCCTTAGATATACTCGCCATTAGTCTAATGTTAGTCACATCTGTACACAACTCACTACCACGTAACTAATATGTCTGTTACGAACCGACCTAGTTTCTTTCCAGAGAAAAATTTGTGTAGTGTACACTGTTCAAAACAGAAAGCTCTATTAAATTTGTGCACTGGTTTGTTTGTCTTCTTAACTAACTAATTTGGTTCACCAAAGGGGCGTTTCTTCATTCCCCATATATGAAAAAAGAAACGCTTCACCTCACTAGAAGAGAAAACGTTTCCATAGCCTCTTTGTTTGGATGACAAATGCTCGTTAGTCCGCGAGAGTTTTAAGCAATGTTGGTACAGGATTTCATCGGAATTTAAACAAACGAACGGTGAATTCGGTAGCACTGTGTATTATGTGTATGACCTAGTCCATGAATTTTGCTAATTCGGTGTGATATTTGTTAGACTTTCTCACTAGGATCATCACAAGTGGCTGACTCTGTACCCTAAACTTACTGTCTTGGTGCTGACGCATCTCCGCACATGATGTACCATGGATGTCACAGGTATCCGATTGACATTTGAGGGCTTGAACATCCAGTGAATTACCTTCACCTGTTACCAAATCACCATTAAATTTATACCGAGGCGCTTGGGGATTCCGCGAAACATTTCAGACATCCTATTGGAATCTTTTCAGTCTCCAAATGAAAAATCTGCGAACGAAATTTGGAACAGGGGGGATGATTTTCTGGCGGTTCTTTAGTCCTACGCTATATCACAACCAGCGCAGTAACTACTGCGAAAGTCTACTCAGTGAAATCCCTTGCATTATTTTCGACAATTTGTTTCTGAATGTCAACTCTAATACGTGTATAGGCTGAAACATGTGTTTCCAAATGCCAGTGGAATAAAATAACAGCAAAGTTACGTTTTTTCAGATATGAGGAAGGATTTAAAATAAGAATTCTCTCATATGAGTATAGAAAACCACTCGTACATTTTCCATAGCAATCGCCAGATTCCAAGATTACCGCTTGGGTTGCAAGTTAGCAGCCGTTTTAAATGGTTTCATATAACGAAACAAACACGTGTTCGGAAAAACCTTTCAATAACTCAGTATGGCTTAAAATACCGCCACTGAAGAGCTTTTCGACGATATTCGACTAGTGAACAGTACTGTATTTTCGGTTTCATGTTTTTAATGGTTAATCAATTTTTGAACGAAAAAGTGTATTAATTCTGGTTTTGGGGAGTTTCCTCCCATAGTGGAGAGCATTCCGCTCCACGATATCTTGCTGGACTTCTTTAGTCTGTCTTTATTTCTAGGACTGGAATCACCTCAATAGACTGTCGGCGAGGTAGTGAAAAGTGGACGTAGAATACAACTGGATACTCTGCTTCCCGACTGCTGATACTTGATAGAACAGCAGTTGGACCAAAATCATATTTGCCGCATCGTTCCTTTATTCTACCACGCGGTTTAATTGTACATGTGCACTGCACACAGAAGTAAGGAGTTTAGGGGCAATAACTACCGCGAACTCTGTTATGTGAAATAGTAGAATGCAAGTGACAGTATTCACTTATGCTTCCTAGGTATGCCTTCAGAGGCTGCATCAAGAAATCATCTAAATTAATTTTGAAGAAAATGCTGACAGACAAACACAATTTTGATTTGTATTTTCGTCGGATAAAATGACAAAGTTCTGGAAGGGTACAAATGATAATCTTCGCACATGTTTCTGACGAATCAAAGTCAACCAATTCATCTATTACTTTGATACTGCCCAATTAAACCTTTTGTTACCTGAGGAACGGAAATTTGATGGCAGCTCAGTCTTCTTGGATACCTAGAACATTAGAAGCGCTCATCCACCTTGCACACCACATACAGTGAGCACGCATCACCTTCGGTTCACATGACATTAGTTACTTGTTATGGTACTTATGTAGACCAGAGTGGCGACATTTTTCTGGGCGGAATAGAGGACACCGCCCAAACCGGCTCGTCCTCGGGATAGAGACAAAATCGAGAGTTATGTTCAATGCCATTTCAGTCGACACGGAAAACGTCGCTGATGAGGGCATTGCATTTCGGAATGTTTACCAAGGGCCTAATAACCAGTCCAGAAAATCCAGATTGCCTAATCCCGTGATAACCAATGCGAATACAGTCCGACTCCTCACACTGGAGCTTTGTGCACACTCCAATATTCGGCACCATCACCAAGCCATTTCTCTTTTCGAAAATTGACTGTGCTGAGTGAACTTTGCCCGACAGATTTACAGAACTCCATGCCTGCCCTATTTTCGTAAATTGTTAACATTTAATCCTGTTTGTGATCTGCACTGGAGAGATGATGAATCACTGGAAAAACGTGTCTGTTTAGACTTTCGTTCTCCAGTATCAATCTGGAAAAATTTCAGCAATGCAATAAGAATGGTGCGTCGTGAAGTCACCAGTTTACGCACCATAAATCACTATGGTTTGTTGGAGGCGAGAGAGGCGCCGAAGTATTGTTAGAAAAGTGACTTTTGTGCTAAGAAAAGCAAGGATGCTGTAAAAACGGAAACAAACTCTCTCCACAAACTGGAACGGTTTATGTACTTCTCAAAAGGACATTATACCAACGAAGATTTCCCAAAGGAACAAGAGAGCAGTAAGCAGTGTTTACTCATTTTCACTAAAGTAGGTCTTCTTGACAAGCAGGATATGTTATTTAAGCTTAGACGTTCAAGGGTATTTTGTCATTCTGCCTGACATATTATTCAGATTGGCAGAATGGATGTCTTCGTACAGAAGGGAGTTCGTCCCACAGGTGGAGCGAATCTTCATTTGAAAAACCAAGAAGCTTAGGAAAGGGAATAATCCCCAGGTATATCTAACCTGTAATCTGAAAAGTCGTCATTCACGCAGTCATGCATCGTGTGTCAGACACACGTGAATCCACTGATAGAACGATGAATAGAGCGATAAATAAGGTGCGAGGTGAACACACTTCGGTTTGAGGCTCTTTAGAACTTCGGAAAATGCACATTGCTGAGGATTCCCAAGAAGTATCAGGCAGAGCTAAAATCTTCCATTTTTTAGTAGCTCTAATTACAGAATGAAGTCTACAATGAGACTTTCCAAATCTCCCCGTACCGTCAACACACAATGGTCAGTCAATACCCCTTTGGAGTCATGAACAACTCACACTCAGCTCTTCATAACAAGCAGCAAATCTTTTGAGATGCGTCGACAGTGACTAAATTGATGACTCTTACGAGTAGTCCACATTGTTGCAGTGATAAAAAGAAACAGGACAAAATAAAACGACATAATGGTGGAAGAATAAAATATCGTCTGACCGAGCAGAGGCTAGGCTGTTGAGTGAGTGGATCTCGTCACTTTGCTCATGCAAATGCGAAAATTAGTGCGAATACCGTTTGACAGTATCGTTGCAAGTTAGATACCTGTGTTGTGATCGCCTCAGGTGTTACCATACAAAGCCCCTGTATTGATGTCGGCAGCCTACGGAGCACTCTGTTAATGTCAACACGTGGCCGCGTGCAAAGGATTCCTTAATGGAGGGATGAGTGGCGCTATGTCCTGTCTAGGAATGAGTCGATGATGAGCCGCTGGCGGTCGAACGGTCAACTGTTCAAACTACCAGTAGCAAGGGCTCGGGAAGAAAACTCATTAGAATTTCGTGAGATGCCCACCACTGATTATTTTCAGTAGGGATGAAGAAGCTATTGTAGTGGTTCTCTACTTGCCAGCAAAGAGTAACTTCACTTGCATTGGAAATTTCAAAATCTACTCATACTACAAACACTCTGTGCTTGAACTGAAAAGACTCCCTTGGGCTGATTAATTGATGAGTTTCAACAATGATTGGCATGATCGATCTATTTGACCATTGTAATGGGTCTATCATTATTTCAGCATTAGCGTATTCTTTTGTCAAGCCGTATTGACTTGTGTCCGACTGATTTTGGTTTATTAAAGCAAAAACTCACTTGAATTTTGAAAGGAAACTTCTTCAGCTTGGCAGTTTGGTTACAAATTATATAAGATTTGCATGTGGTGTGGGAAACATATAAACTGAATGGATAGACATTTCAAAAAGCTGAATGTTTCAAGCTGGCGCGTTGTATGCGAAAATCACATGTGATCTAGTTCGGAAACTCCGGTAACAACTCATTCACAGAAATAAAATATCTGTAGATTTGATAAATTATAGAAATTTTACAGAAATTCACTGAGTTCTATGAGGATGAGTTGTACGTAGTGAGGACTCAGTAGTCGTATTGTGACGCATGAAGAACATGCATTTTGTGACCAGACTCTCACAACACGTATGAGCCAGGAAATGTCTTATGGGAAAGAGAAACTACAAATCTGGAATATTCGACAACTTACTTGATTCAATGACGCTCTTTGTTTTAGGCATAATAGCTTGCTTTTCCCTATGTAGCCTGCCTCAGAAAACACAAATGAACTCAACCGCTTTGCTTCTCAGTCACATCAAAACGTAAAATTGACTCATTTGCTCATAGGAAAGAATAGCTGGACCAGGCGGTTTAAAAGAAGAACAGTGGTAGATTTTTGGTAGAAGGAAGCATTTTTTGAACGGGTAGACGAAGCACCTTAATAGTAAAATGAAGCTAATATACGGTCTCGTTTTTAAGAAAAAACAACTACTAGGGTAGGGAATGTGGTGGTACATCAGAACTTACATTCACTTTTGGTTGATAGCCCATACCTCCGTTCAGATTAGAGATCAACAGTAGCTTTTCCAATGTTACCTAGAGTCCTCAATACAATTAAACAGCTTTATAAAACTTCCAATATATCACGTCAATTCTGAGAAGGGTTATTGGGGAAATATTTGCAACAAATCTGGGCTTTGGGACCTTAAAAAGCCGGAATATGGTTAGAATACATGCGAGTTGCTTTGCGCTTGCAGTACAGATAAGCTGGTAGATAAATGAATGCACACGTATGAAAAATACAGATTTTTTTGGCAACTGGCACTGCCAACAACATTACAGAGCTTAAATGATGGGCAAAATATTTGGATATGAATGGCAGAAAATAATGTACCGAGGGCTATAAACAGATAAACACAGGCGAAATAAACAGATCATCTGAACAAAGGAGGACACAAGCTCGCGGCTGAGGTAAGTCTCTGTGATTCTAATAGGCTTCAGGTATACCTATACTAATTGTATATTTGTTGCGCAGTTTGGGGATTCGGAAGAGTTTGCTAAAAAGCTTTTAGAGCTAAAAGCAGCCACAATTTATCAAATTTTTCCTGGTGATTTGAGGTTGGCACGACTATATCCGACTCGGACTTCCTGACAGTTAGTCCAGTCGATCAACCAAATTATCGTTTGAGGCGTCGGGCAACTCGATCACGTTGCCCAAATTAGGTATATTCGTTTTATTTTCGGTAGTAAAGTCACGCGAACAGGCTCGCCTTGCACGTTAGATGCACTACTGATGGGTTCTAGTAGGATTGAAACTTGTTTCCAGTGTCCTTTCGACTTGGCTTAGACTCGGTTGTATTATTGTGCCCGGATAAGAAGAGGATTGTTGAGTGAGATCAAAAACAGCTAAGATAAAATGTATCACACGCGAATGGATTTGTATAAACACAGAAGGATATTTGAAAAGAGTTTAAGCTAAGCAGCACTTAGATCACACGACTAGTGTGTCTGGATTTACTTTTGGCTCGTTAACCGGTCGCTTTTTAAGCGACTAAATTCTGACTTCCTGTTTGAAGCAAACCATTTACATCTGAATCTCCCTCCAGCCGTCGCAAGAAAGTCCTGAACGCCACCATAAATGAGGTGGGCGTTGAATTCACTATTCCTTTGCACCTTCGTAAAAGACATCATCGCGTGCCTGGAACACACAGCTCTTCTGCTTCCTCCCGCTTCGCAACACCTCAGGGCAAGTCTGAGTCATTAGGAATACCAGATAATTTGTTCAACTTCGGACTCCTGGTCGCAACATTTACACTTTTCAAGAGATGTGGCAAAATCCAGTAATCTCTCTGTCTCTGGAACATGTAAAGGGTTTGATTAAAAAAGTGACTGTGTTATACAGACTGCTAAAGGGAACCAAAAAGGGCACCTGACACATCCAGCTTACAAGTATTTTGCTGTTTACGCTCATTGAAAAAAGTTGAAACTTCGCTGGTTATTTGGAGTTGGAAGCAGGCCGCCGCATCACTTGTTATGTTGGTCATAGATGCGTCAGAACTATCGATTCTCTTGGGAAGTTCGTAAGCATTCCCAAATCTGCTGCTATTTAAGAAGTTATTTTTACAACGGATGCAAATCCGCACTACTGAGTACGACGAGGTAACCAGAGGTTGCCACAAAAGCCTAAAAGAACCGCAAAAAACAGAAGGATTAATTATTTTTGCGCAAAACCGTGGAATGATGCAACGGTGGAGTGTTCAGGAAACAGCTACAAGCTGGGGCGTTCCAAATAGGGAGAAAGAATGGTTGGTGAGTGAATTTCCACAAACAATCATCTAGTATCTTGTTATTTGGTCCACTGATCAAACAAATGATCTGATGTTGCGGAAAATTCTATATCACGATCCCCTTAAAGGTAACGGTCTAGTTTTCCCTTGAATATTAAATTCAGCCAACTGGTCTCATTGATTAGTTGTTATGTTGAGCAGAAATTTTGTGTTTGGCAAACCTGAAAAAAAGGAAATACGCATTCGGTGGTGAGTGTTTAACAAAATAAAGCTTGGATGCTAGAACAAACAGTTGGAATATTTGTGTGGCCTGGTGTTTCACATCGAGTATAGCACGGATCAGTTTCTTCAGTGTAGTGACTCTCAGAATGAGCGAATAACCCAGGGATCGGCGTTGTAACAGGGATCTTAGAACTGAAGATAGTAAAGATGATAAGTCGCATGTCTGATACGTTTAACACCACAAGTCATGGAACCTGTGTTTGTGGCTTTTTAATGAAATTCCACTCAAGTGACAGGCCTAGAACAACCAACTACCATTTCTGTGTGTATAACAATATTCCCATCGGTTCTCTCACTTTATTGGTCCCGGCAAGTCAGAGTCACCCCGTTAGGCGCAGCATTAAATTTGCTACCTGGTCTTACACTTTGGAGTTTGACTGAACACAAAGATTGACTGAAGTTTGAAAAGCTAACTGGGTTCGGTCTCGCGAGAGTTTGCATCGATTGCCTTTTCACCTTTCAAAAGACTCTGGAACAAAGGCACTGCTTTCGGCGACCAATGACGGTTATTTTCCTTGGCTCAAATGCTGTCATGGACTCTGTGGACCGTCAGACACTGTGACTATGTCTATGGGGCAAATATGCCCCCATGTAAATTCTAGATAGTATCTGAAGCGCTGTCCGCCACTTTTTTCAGACACGTGAAAGTCTACAGGAAGATCTCATTTCCTCCATTTCGAGTACTATCAGATAAGGCTATCAGCTTTAATTTGACAGGATTACGGGGCGTTTATTAAAAGATATGGAGCACGCAGACGACACAGCTGTTCTCGAATCTGATTCCATTGTAATACGGACAACACTGAGTAGTCCAAATGATTCTCTATCAAGGTTCGACTTGCGGTCCGCACATTCAAATGAAGAGTTATGTGGCAAAACTGGCGTAAGCTCGAACCTCGATCTCTTGCTTGCGAATGGGCTCACTGAGGTAGTAGACAAACTTGTCTGCCTGGCCAACTGTATCAGCCTCGGTGGTTTTGCCAAAAACTATATCTTCATCTGAGTTTGGAAGGCTGGAGTGGCTTTCATGAATCTCCATCACCTGTGGCGCAGAGGTGACATCAGGTTTTCTGTCAAGAGTCAATGCTGCGGTGCGCTCCATATTATTATTTGAGTCAGATAGTAGACAAACTTGTCTGCCTGGCCAACTGTATCAGCCTCGGTGGTTTAGCCAAAAACTATATCTTCATCTGAGTTTGGAAGGCTGGAGTGGCTTTCATGAATCTCCATCACCAGTGGCGCAGAGGTGACATCAGGTTTTCTGTCAAGAGTCAATGCTGCGGTGCGCTCCATATTATTATTTGAGTCAGAAACCTGGCCGCTGCGCGATGTGAACATTAAGAAACTTTCATTGCTTGACCGTCAACATCTTCGGTGTACTACTCCAGTCTGATTTGAATACCGGACCAGTAAAGCTGGAGCACGTCGAATGGTTTATTAAAAGCCCAGAACTACAACCACGCGAAAGGTGAAAATGAGCCAAAGGAGTCCAAGCACTTACTTGGTAGCGAAACGTGAATGCCTTAAACAGCGAACCCAGCTACGCAGGTCATTACCTCCGTCCCGAATTGAGACCTCGAGAAGAGATGCATCAATAGTTGGAGACTTTGCCAGGCATGGCCCACTGGCGCACTCAATGGCACGCATGCATCCAAGTTGCTGACTTCAGTGCACAGCTTCACATCCCGATCTCCCCATTGAAGAGTCCACCTCTGTGTTCATTCATGAGTTATTTCACTTGCGATTCCCAATTATTTACCCCAACCTTCCAAGATCATCGGTAAACGAAACCGTGGCAGCTCCAATCACTGTAAAACAATTTCCACTGAGTTTGGTGGTGATAATGGGGATGTGCGTTTAGACCGCTGTACAGACACGATACTCGACTCCCACGTGTATTCATGCAAGTCGTTGGGACTGGTGAGTGTTATAAGTTTGTCGGCAGATGGTAAGTAAGGTGACCTAGATGTTTGTTGATGAGTTCTTTTACAGCGGTGGTTGGGAATATCTGCATCTCCTTCTTCAAAATTGTTAGATGCAAACGTTATGCAAAGCTGGTGGCAAAAACTGCGAAACAGATTTTGGAACTAGGTCACTTAATTTGTCAATGAAGCAAGAGGTATTTTATAGTGAGATGTTATAAATGCCAAGTTCTGTTGAAACTAGTCAATCACTAATAAGCTGATGAATATTTCTGCTTTATAAAGCATGCACAAAGCTGACGAGAATGAGAAGTGCTTTCAAGACTCGGGGGTTTCTATTTCTGATGTAAGTGCCTTGAGCACCTAAGAAATTTATTAGTTCACTTCACTTGATAGGGCTCTGTATAGAAAAAATGACACCGGATGCAAAAAGTAAATAGATCCAACTAAGTCACAGTACAAGCTGCTATTTAAATTTGTCCAAAAAGTCAGTTTGTTTTTGCAAACAGGAAATTTGACAACAGTGTACAGGAAGTCATTTTGTAACTGCATAAATTCGAATAGAAAATTCTTCATTGGTTACTGTGCTATGGTAGCTCCAAATTATTCAGGTTTGCATACAGTCTTGGGAGAAGAGAAAATAAAATATGTTCCGAGAATCTCGAAATAAAAAATCAACATACATGGTCCTTACCTGCATTGTTTTCCCGTTGTTTTGCTGCCTTTTCATCGACGTAGGGTTAATTTTTAGTGACACTCCTGGCTACAATTATAAGGCAGCAAATTCACAAAGTGTATGAAGAGTTATCAGATTGGCTGCCAATTTTTTCAGACACACAAACAACCTTTTTATCCTTGTAGAAATCAACAGCACGCATACACATGATATGCGAGTTCAATTGATCACGATTACCATCGTAACTGACACTGTCCCTCAAAAGCCACTGTTCAAGAAGTATACACGTCTCAATCTGTTCCTAGTTTGATGGCGCAGGCTCCTTCAGTCACAAACTGTCTGCCTGGAAGCATAGCTGCTTATGAAAAATACTACCTCGGCAAACCTCTACTGACAATTGCATTCATTGAGCACAACATCCCAGATAGATTGATTCAACTTAGTCAGCATGACAAACCAAGTGGTTATACAACGTAGAAATTTTCTGAAGCGTTGACGTGCCATATCTTGAAATCTCGCATAACAGACAGTTGGGTGCAAAGAGTGAGGACTTGCCCAGTCATTAGTAATGCGCTCAGTCTGAAAGTTTCAAACTGGGTTCCAGAAACAAACAATAGTAAAATTGCGGCAAGCATTGTCCATGATATACCATTTCCCGACCTCTCGCACCGTTAGTACAGCAAAGCAAAGTTCTATAGTGGTTACCAGTGATTTGCATGCATAAGAGTGTGGCGTAGGCAAATCAAACTGTCGATGTAAGAACAAGTTTTTAGGGGATCCATTAATTTTTCAGGAAGAACGAACATGGACATTTCAAGCTTTGCGTGTGACACTTTGCGAAGTTTTGGGTTGAATGGCAAGATCCGCATCGTAGCAACAAGAACTAATGTGTACAGATTGTGTAATCGGGGTTAAACCAGGTACTCTGTAAATTTATTGCAAATCTATGGGCCAATATGCCGTAGGCCTACTCGTGACAAATGTGTCCTCACTTTATGCAAACACATCACTCAGGAGATTGCCAAAACACTCTTCTTGAGGTTGATAAAATACGTAGAATTCCCCGGTTTGAAACAACATGGTGTTCTGCTCGAAATCAAACTGTACGACTTCAAGAAATACAATCATTCGCAAACTAATTTAGCTATAGCGAGACACTCACATGAACTCCAACGGAATGTTCCTCCTATGACATTACTCAACTGAATCCCTTGGAAAGAAGCGGGCTCGTATATCAGCTGAGACGACATCTGAAATATCGAAGTGAATTTTATTGGCGGTTGCTGAAAACATTTCTACACCTTACGAATGTAATCAACGGTTAACTAATGAGACCCAAGAAGGACCAAACCAATCGCATGTAATGAGTTTTAGAAACTTTCTGAGAAGCATTCCGTCAGGGAAATATACGACGATATTTCGGAAATCGTACCAAAAAACATGAGGCGACTCTTATGAACACACTAAGTTAAAGGAAAATATCACACACAAGAGATTTAGCTAGGTTTCAGCCAATTCCCCCAATAACACAGACTTAGTTTCATCGGGTACATGTATAATCAATGTTGGGTCACTGGTGATGATTAACGAACGAAGTGTGTGCGTCATTCAAATCACACAGTCTATCTGACAAATTCAAGCAGTTCATGGAAGGTTTAATTGCAATGAGTGAAATTTTAAAAAAATAAAAGATGCCGCAAACTATTTGACGAAGGGACCTAGACAAGCATCCTATACGTGTTGTTCAGTTCAGGTGCCACACTACAGTGAACTAACAATGGCCACGTGCAGTCAGTCTCATTTTATTAAGCAGTTATTCCATTGTAGACACAAAAGGTTGCTAGTTGATGAAGCCATTTCAGCTACTTGCGGCTTGTCACGTTCCTTAAGCGGATTTTCATAATCAGTTGGCCATATATAATAAATGAACTCGAATCCAGTTTTCTAGTGGATCATCGTGCACTTTTGGCAATCTGCTAATATAGCAAACTGGCTATAGGAATATATGTGAAGCTGAAACAAGAGATTGCAGAAATCACAACAGGTAACTAGTACAGAGGTAAAACATTTTGTCGTGAGACAATTCTGAAATACTGGTTTGTTTTGTTCTGACTTGATCCAAACTGGTCATCTTCAGAGGAAAAAATGATAACGGAACCTCGTTAAAATTCACGAATTTAGGAAGAATAGACTGCAACTCACCCAGCAGCAGAAAGACGACCAGAAATTAAAAATTTCGAAGTTAACCGCTATTTTCAGTGAACGTTTTGGTTCTCCCACGTAGATACATCGATAAGAATATTTTGAGCTAGGTTTCAGGACTGGCATACCTGAACTAGCTTTTCCAATTTTGAGATACTGACATACTGTCATGAGTTTTGTGACGAGTTGTCACATCACTGAGTATGACCTATACGGCTCTTCCCAAATGAAAAGAGTAGGTACACCTTTCTTGGTGTACACGAATGCGTACGCCTGCCCGATAATCAAGATAGAGAAATAGCATTTTTAGTAACATAAACGACCTCATAACAAAGAGCTCCAAGAGTGAACACAAAAATTCATCGTGGTAATCCACTTCAAAATAGTGGTCTTACCTGCAGCTTGTCAATTGCCGACAGTTAACAATCAATGAATGAAATTGACGTGCAGTGCTTTATTCTGGTTTACTTGGGACAAGTGTTTCGACTTTTTCCGATAGCTTAGACGGAAGACAAAATCATCTTGCAGATTAGACTCTAAATATTATCAGTAATTTCACATAAGCCTGGAAAACTAACGTTTTTGCCTGGAGGTTTATTCCCGCACAAACTATTCTCTACACTCGTCACAAATGTTTCGACTTCTTCTTTTATTACAAAAAGGGAAATTGAGCCTTAAAAAGGAGCACAAATGAATGAAATCTAAACTAGAGCAAAAACAATAGAATTAGGTTGCCTTTCATATTCTTTACTTGAAAACGACGACCCTGTGCTGAACTATGGAAAACACAGAAATTAAGTCAAGGTAAATTCAGAGTGGCTACTGGGACGTCGCTTGAGACATCGGGCAAACCAGCCACATCAATCGAGGTCGAATGTCCCTTCCTGTTCAGGCGTGATAAATCAAGCGTCTTCAGTGATTATTTGTGGAGTGGTGGTAACACAATCGCCCACCCTCAGATATCCGGGTTGGCCGAGGGTATGTACTGCTTTGAAGAAGGATGAAACTCGGATCCAGACCTTCTCTTTGTAGCCAGGATAACCGCGCAATGTGAACATGAATAGGAAGAAAAGTGGGAGGTTTCCAACACTTCGTGAGATCAGAAAATTCCCCCAGATTGCCAAGATAAGCATTGCTGCTGTGCATTAAGAGCAGTGAAACTCAAGCGCTCCCTAATATGGGTTCACTACAGTAACTGGGTGATAGTAGAAGAAGGCGTATCAGTCGGCTTACGTGTAGATCAGTGGACTCAATTTTACTTCCTAAGACGACTGTTTTGGGGTGCGGATCGTTCGGAAGCAGTTAGCATCCGGTGGTCTTAAAATTGACTGATCCCCTACTTTAGTTCGAAGAAGGGTTCCATCCACAGATATTTTACAATTTACTGATGCATTTAAATAAAATGGAACATGTTCGCCAATATCGTAACGGAATAAACTTCCCTTTCTCAGGTAAAATATGAGAAAATATGTTAGCTAAATGACATGTGCCATACACACACGGACAACTCTCGTCAACTCGTCACCTCAGTCACCCCGTCATTATATCTGTCCTACTCACGCATGTTTTCTTGACCTCATTTTGTTGCTGGTCTAACTTAATCCGCTTGTCTTCACGTGACAACCTACTTTGGTCCGATCGGACAACTGTCAGGCATGTTTACCGATGTGCCTGAGTTCTGCTCAGCCAATGGCCGAGTGGCATTCGTCCCAACATTTGTGTTACCGGCCAATGCTTTCCCCTCCATTGGGTTTCGGACATTTACGGCACTAACGGACGCCATTGTGTCATTTTTACTGCTGTGCATCGCTTTGTTTTGCTGTTTCGGATACAGACTGGGAAAAAGACATTTTTATACGGTTATTTTCTATTGTCGTTGGATAATCCATGCTAATGTAACAACACAGCGGAAGATCGACTTTTTGTGTTTTTGTTCGAGCCATATGTCTATTTTTTGTATTTAACTGCTATAGTTAACATAATATTGAATTCGTCACGAGTTTCTGTATGTGGCCAGTATAAGCGTATTATGTGACCCGAGTGCAAGTAGCTGACCCAAAACAAGCAAAAGAGACCCGGTGAGGAGCAGACACTCGTGCAATGGGCACATTGTTTCTAATGAATATAAACAGATATATTAAAAATAAGGATGATGAAATCACTTTGCCTTTTCACTTGCCGTTACAAAAACATACATTCTTGTACTGGACAGACATGAAACATGCGTTTCAAACTAGGTTGACAGAGTGAACAAACGACAGTGTGACCCAACTGGTGACTGTAGTTTGCCCCGTTTCCTGCGCAACAGTAGTCGGGCAGTCGTATACCCAAAAGAACCAAGAATTCGTGAGTAAACGTACTATATTCTTTTTTGTCTTTCTCCAAAAGTCTGATTTAAGTCTAATTTTAGCGTATTGTGTACCAAGCTCATGATAGACGTTGTTCAGTCTACTGGAATTCAGGATTAATACAGCCTCGTAATTTCAGTTATTTACGGTGATGATTTTGGTGATTTTTAGAATTTGTTTCATATAGGGAAATCAGGTGGTGAATAACAGGGCTCTCTGCAGATGGACTGGACCAAAATCCTCCCCTCGGCCAGATGTAACTTTTAACGATGCATCGAGAACAATCATTCACTGTTGAGCATCACAGCAAAGTAAGGATTTTGCGTGCCAAAAGATTCTCCTTAATTTATGCGCTTCTAAACGGGATCAGAAGTCCTCTGTGATATATTTTGTAGATTATGTGCAATTTTAAGCCTAATGCTGCTCCGTTTTTGACCGACCAAAGTCAAACTTTTTTGAAGTGGACTCATCCCAGAGAAGTTGCAAAAGAAGATCTTGTGTTTGTTTTAAAACTTATGCCAGTATTAGATTTTTTTCAGTCGATATCAGTGATTTTCAACAGTCGCAGATCTGCACTTAATCCATCGGTCATGTTCGTTTAGAATCTATCACCGTAGACACAAATATGTCACTAATTAACATCTATTGGTTCATGTGATGTCATCACTGGTATTTCTAAAAACTGGACCGTCATATTGATAAGAAAATGCGCCCCAGCTAGCTCAGTGATTGAAGCACCACACATTGACTCTGACACATCAGTCGCTTCCTTCCACTGTTGAGAAAATTAGCGGTAAAACTCAACGTTCTGATTCCCTTTTGGTTTTGACACTGTTTTGTACTGAAGATTTGTTGCCTATGAACGAGGAGATTTGACTGTTTAACCGGCTGAAATAAATCAAACTACTGATTGCAGCTTTGTTGATAATGCCAGCACGATCAACCAGTATGTGAGGAACAGAATTTGGCTTTATCTAAAGTTTGTTTCCTGCCCAGCTGCGCCGGAAAAAAAAGCAAATCAGTCGTCATTGCCCACTACTTTCATCTAGACAGTCCGACTAGGATAACCATCAATAACGAATTTCCGCTCTGATTTCAATGTTCTATACTCTTTTAGTCGGAATTTGTGGATGAGCTGCCATAACATCACGCCGCTGGATAGACCGTTGCCCCGGTAACATCTATAGGCGGATGTGACGTAAAATCAGGCGAAACAACGGCTCCATTTTGGTTTGGCGTTGTTAAGTGCGACTAAGTTTGTCATTAAGGCCTGTTTGATGACCAGGCTGGCTAAAACCCAGGAAAATAGTAATATCATAATATACTACTAGTGTAACGGTGGATACTACTGATGGGGCATGTGGAGTAGTATGTTTTCCTGGAAATCCGCTTCGCGTCTGCAGATGTGACGTAAAATCAGGCGAAACAACGGCTCCATTTTGGTTTGGCGTTGTTAAGTGCGACTAAGTTTGTCATTAAGGCCTGTTTGATGACCAGGCTGGCTAAAACCCAGGAAAATAGTAATATCATAATATACTACTGGTGTAACGGTGGATACTACTGATGGGGGCATGTGAGTAGTATGTTTTCCTGGAAATCCGCTTCGCGTCTTTTGAAAAGTGAGGTCTATTAGGGAATTCATGGAATCGCCATTGCTTGCGTTTGAGCAACAGTCAGTCAGTACCCACTAAAGATCATGAAAGCGCGTTCAAGGAGAAGATGAATATTCAGCTTTTGTAAACAAGATGCATATGAGAGTTTTCCTCCCCTGTCCAATAGCCTGTTACTGTTCACTTGGCGTTTTCTAATAACCCTAATAAATACCCTTCTTGCTTTCATTAGTATGGGATGAGGCGCAGGTCATTCAACCTCCAGCTGGAATTTATACTTTGTGGGCCTCCTCCTCATAGTGAATAAACTAACTGGTGAAGTAACCAGCACGATCCACAGGAGGTTTTGTTCGCTTGACAATATTATTATCATTATTATTGCTGTCATATTACCATATCAAGCTCCGACCACCTGGGCGAACAGAGGGTGAATATCATCCATCGGGTAACCAGAAATCGACTTACAGCTCTGGTTGGATACCTAAACAGTTTTACACAGGTAATCGCTGTAGAATTAGTCCTGTACTTACATGCATACGGATTGCCAGGCCCTAAGCTTGCGGCCACCTTGAAGGCACCCTTTCATGGATCTGGCCCTATTAGTCGAAATAATTGCTCACGGTCCCATCCACTCAGCCACTCGGGATGTACATCATGCATCACAACAGTTGGTACGTATTTTAGTGGCCCAGCAAAACTTGCACCGAATTCGTGAGCGAGTGTGGTGAGAATTTAGCCCACTGTTAATGAAGTACGATACACCGAATTTATACTTGTGATCTTGTGGTAGGATTCACAACTCAGTAAATTAGGTCACCATCATAGCCCCCAAGATTGCACAAGGAATATGGACTAAAAGTGGCTTAACCCAGAATAACTCCAACAATAAATATGTATGCCGAGTCATGCTGGTGAATACTGTATTCGACCCTGACTCTGTGCTTGATAACTAATCAGAACGCGGAATTACTTTGTTGGTTTTGATCCCCCAAAAATCAGCTTTATTTGTCCCGGAGGCTGTTTTTAAAATGAAAACAGCTATGGTTGAGTAAGTTTTGCGTAAAAAGCTGACTGTCTTTGTTCTTTGTTCGTCAGACCGTGATTTGTCCCTCATTTTTATTTTGGCAGAATCGCTTAACCTAAACCTTTTCCAGACATATATTCTCATATGCGTGCCAAAAACGGTTAGAAAGATTACAGATAACTGCTAATGTCCTCCTGGATAATTCTTACCTGTCAAGAGGAAACAATGAGGTAGTGCCATACATGAATTGTAAGATGAGGTTTGAGATTCTATCGTCCAAATCGCAATGTGACAATAGGAATTTTGTTACTATTGTTTTCTTCAGTCCGCGGCCTGACCGGTTATCAGTTTTAATACCACGCTGTACAATTTAGCCATCCAGCATCTATAAGGTTAAAAATCGGATTGCAGTGAAGCTTGGTAGGTTAAAATGTGCCAGCTTGGCAGACTTGCCATTGAACTACCACATAAGTGTTCACTTCCTAGGTAGCAGAACTTAGACACACTGATAGCTATTAGTAACAAATGGTGTTCATTGTCGTATTTAGCGTTCCCATGAACAAATCCACTTCCAAAACAGTGCGTAAATTTCGAGGCATATACAATAACAAACTGTTGAAGAAGTAGTGTTTGGTCACGGAAATTTCTTCCTATATCATGTACCAGTCTCGATTGATCGTCGCCGGTTATTTTCATTTGAGGTCATAATTTGCGGATCGGTTACGCTAAGCTACGTTTATCAGGAAATCAAACTTTCAAAAGAGTAAAAGAACTTTTTTTGCAATTGGTCGGGGCTGTAATAGGCAAACTAAAGCGCACATTGCTTATCGGTCCAACAGAGCATTTTCAGACCCTTCTGAATCCGTCTAGGTCGGCTTAGTTTGGATTTGGCTTTCATAGGCCAAATGACCGTGTGGTGATGCCTATCCAGAATGCGAAGCTGTGGCTTTTCTGTCGTCAGTTATGTAAGTCAGTGTCCTCGAAATAATCTGAAACTTGGAAACTCTAGGTAATCTGACATTAAAGTTTATTTTAGGCAGGCCTGGCTGCAAATTAGCACCTGCCTACAACAAGACCTGACTAAGTGTAGCTACCAGCTAGAATTTGTATATACCGTTGAAAGCTTACGTAGTGACATACTGGTTTATATTCATACGGGTGGAGCGACTTTGAATGGTTTGGGGTTGTCACTGGTGCACTACAGAGCTGGTGTTCACGCATGAAACTTTTTCAGTTAATGACGACCACCGTTAACGTAACTCTTCTGAAAGATTGTATCAGTGTGCGCCTCTGATGTGACTTTAATCTATCTGGTTGACATGATGCTAATTGGCACTGACTGTTTTTCACCAGACAAACGTTCATACTCCAATGTCAGTAGACGGCTGTTTGCACATAATCTGATGAACTGGGACGTTTATCTGATTAAATGACGACGCCAGGGTGCGGGTTGCCATGTAAATCAGAAAGACACACTTACACATCAGCTTTCTCTGGACAATACCAATTACTCCTCAAATATCAAGACTAGAGGAGATTTGTACATTACCTACACGTATCTAGGATTTAAGTAGCTGCCTTACTGTAGACGTGAATTTCTAACGAGAGCGGAGCAATGCCGTGGCCTTAACCCACGGAAAAATGGATAAACGGGTGTGCAAAAATTAAGAGTATGCGTTCTGTGACAGCTTCGTACAATCTCGTTACGCCCCTTGTATGGTTTTGAAGCGCTGACAGCAGGCTGGTGTTAAACGGTTTTAAATGCACTGCATCAAAATGACAGTTTATACAAAGAGCAGTGAGTAAGGCTATAATCCCACTCTGAGAAAGGATCACCTCACTTAGTTAAAAGTTGCAGAATCCTCCAGCTTAGTACCCAGTGATCGACGTAATGAAAGCGATAAGTTTATAGAAGTAATTTCGGAAAAAGGAACAAAGTCGATAAGATCGGGGTCCCATCAAGGTCGCGCTAAAGTTTGATCCTTCAAATCTTGATCGGAATCACCGTAGATCAGGAAAGATTAATTAAAACCACCGAATGGTTCTTACAAAGCAGAATAGTCACACTTCATACAGTCTGGCTTAGCGCCGGAGGAACAGAGATTATAAAGCGTCATTCTATTCGTTTGATGAAACCACCAGTTCTGAAAAAATAGCCGCAAGATCAGAAGTTTCCCACTCGGCTGCTGTTACAGAATTGTCAGCTGACAACGCCAAGAGAGAGAGCCGGCAAAAATGTATCAGAAAGAAAAAGGAAGAGCTGACGTGTATTTCGCGGCACGAATATCTTTGTTCCAGCTGAAGCGTATCTGATAGCTTCGACTACAGACCCTGTGTGCGAAAGAAGATAGTCAGGTATGTCTCATGGATTTAATTAATGCAGCCTTCATTTGTGAGTGTACACTACTGGCCAGAGACCGAGAAGATCAGATACTGGTATACATATTGAGGTAACTTAAACTTTGGTCTGATGATTCAAAGCAGTGACTTTCCATGACCACAATTCAGGAGGCTTTTGGTTATTGTGCCATATCACAAATGAGGCCAGTAAGCTGGTTGAATGCAAGCAACTTAGTTACAAATGCTCAGAATGTTGGATATTTACGCGCTAGGGAAGTAGAGGAATGCGTTTACATCCGCCATAATGTAACTCGTCAAAATGGATTTTTCACATGCACCTACGGACTACAAGCTTCCTTCTCGGTCGCGAGTGGGAAAGCCAACCACAAGTTAAAAAGCCATCAAGTTGACAATTTTACCTCTGTCGCTAGCTGCCGCTGAATCTCAGCACCTGAAGCAAGAGATTGAGCTTGACAAAAATCGATGATGTTACATATATCCACAGAGTCAAAGGCAGCTTTCATATCAAGAAAAACAACCATTGTTGGTTGCTGGAAGCAGTGTCGCTGTTCCAGAATCTGTCGGATTGTGAAGATATGGTCGATGCAACCTCTTGCAGGACGGAACCCAGCTTGTTTTTCACGGATCTACCTCTCCCTGTGTTCAGTCAACCTTCGAAGGATAAGGCCAGAGAGCACCTTCGATGCCACAGCTAACAGGCTGATGCCACAGTGGCTTTCACATAGCGTCCGTGTACCCCTTTTGAAGATAGGGATAACTGTCGACATGCCCCATTCTGCAGGCACTTGCTCTTCGTCCCACATAGTACCAATAAGCTTTGTCAAGTGGGTCACCAGGGAATTTCCGACTTCTTTGAAGAGGGCTGGATACAGACCGCCCGGTCCTGGTGCCTTCTCACGTTTCAGTGCGGCTACTTCGTACCTTATTTCTTCTTCCGAAGGGCGATCAAGGTTTACATTCCATTCGCCCGTATGCAGTATCTCCACCGGCTGTGTCACAAAAGTGTCAGGTCAACGTGATCTAAGTTATTTGTCCACATTATGGTTTCAACAGTACTGGTACTTCCTCAGCTTTAAGCTGATGAGCAGTTTCGAAGTGCCTCCTAATGCGTCTAACTACGCCTCGAAATAAAAGAAGCGATGTTTGTGTGCAGTTCGAATGGTTCTCGTTTCCGGATCGGAGCTGATTTGCCAGGGATTTGCCAATGAACCACTCGGTTAATGATACTGAGACAAAATCTACCACTTCGCGAAAACGTTACAGGATGATTCTGCACAAGAAATTCTCAGGCATATTGGGAACTTACAAATGGATCCAGTGCATGAATAGAAAGCATTACATTATACCTAGGTTGATTGACCATTTTTTTTGTACGACACACGGATACCGTGCAATGGGTTCAAACAATCTTTCTCCATACTCATGTCTCATGACTTACTTTAGGATTTCCAAGATTACTTCTCAAGTTACAAGGTTCAGCTGACTTGAAATGGAGATATTCTAACCAAAATCATTTTCTGTGGTACGATGGTATATCAGGTTGCTGCATTTGTCCTGCGATCACTTTTGTTTTAGGTTACTTAATCAAACCCTTCTTGACCCAATACGATACCCTTTCGCTCTTAATAAATTCCGTCTAAGCAACAGGTGGAACAGAGGACCAACCCTGATAATCCCCTATTTTTCAGTCTGTGAAGACAGTAACCTGTATAAGGAATCTCTAATTGGATAACACACAACGTGAGTCCTCCTTTCCGGCAAAATTTTCCGGCAAATGTGCACAAAATACTGCATCCATTGCTAATGCTCAAGCGTGAATAAATCTAGCTTAGAAGTCGACAGCTTCATCGTTGTCTTTGGTTTATCGCCGCTTATTAGATAAGTTATACTTATCAGGAAACAAGTCACACGACAAGTGATAGCCTTTTCGTGGCCTAGCGTGAAAAGGCGCCTAGTTGGATCTACCAAAATTGTCCACATGATCCGTTTGTTTCACCATGAATACCAATATTTTACATATTGGCAGTGCAGTCGAAGAAAGTTCGCTAATGTGCACGTTTTGAAGTATGGTCCAGTTTGGTGCACAAATTAATACAGAGAATCGGGTAGGCACTGAAGTAGCAGCAAGATACATTCACAAAGGTGTAGAGAAAACACGGTGATTCGGAGAGACGTGTATCAAAATCGATATTGATGGAGGTCGCAGACTCTTAAATCATACAAATGCTTAAACAGAACCCCAGGAGGAGTAGGCCGGGTCAACTACACAGGCTGATTGGACTATTGACATGCTTAGTCGAGGTTTCCAACACCGTATCCCGGATCGAGGCGTTCTAGTTACTAATTTAATCACATTTCAATCCTTCATTTAGTACCTCGTATCACCTTTCACGGCTTGATGCTTTGTTACGACTACCGGATGCCTTGCGAGCCACACGTCCAGCTACATTCTGTGTTGGCTTGGTAGAGTCATTGGTTTCAACTTCAGAGTAAAAATACACTTCACCTTATTCCAGATTTATGCGCATGATGGCGTCTATTGAGGTAACCTAAGGAGATGTCTAAAAAACGACCTATTCAAGGCTTTCACCGGTGTGGGATGCATTGACCATTAAACCGAGAACATCGTATCATACTTTGTTTTCTCCTTAGGAAATTTTTGGATGTCCGCTGGACAGTGTTACCATCATTTGGTCGCATGGGGTGCTGAACATGGGTACATCCTCGACACCAAGAACAACAAACGATTTCCTCCCACAACAGGTGACTTGTTAAACCAACAACGTTCGTAACAGGTATTTTCATTTGTGCTTATGTATGTCCGGAGTCAATCGAGTTGGATCTCGGGAAATATTTTATGTCATGAATAAATGTGTCATGTGCAAGTGAATTTTCATCTCTCATCGGTACTTAGAACCCGACGATCTAGTGAGTGATTTTGTCAGTTGCGCAGCAACAAATCGACTGCAGTCATTAAAACTTACGAAGTGATTTATGTACTGCGTCCAAGAAGTCCCGCTGTTAGGATACGCTTATCCTTTAGTTGACTCAAAGCTAAATAAAAAAAGTCATTGCAGCAAGCTAATTTAAGCTGTCTCAAGTGTCGCTTGAGAAGGGTTTGACTGGTTTAGTCACGGCGTGTGCTTTATCAACTGATAACAAAATTTCACCTTCCAGAATTTGGCCACCTCGATATTTCAACAACAGCTGTGCATTGAGCTTTGATGACATCCAGGTTTGTATCCCCAAGTGTAAACGAGTTCTCTGTTACTCAAATGCATCCTCTAATTTACATAACGCACTAAAATTACGACATAACAACAGTACTTTAGATAATAAATGCTTGCTTTTCAGTTCTTTAGAATCTTTCAATGCTACTTACAACAAAAGCCTATAAAGGACAAAATCCATTGAGCTGTGCTTATCGTTTTCTAAATAGTGCATGAATTTAGTCATTCTTTTTCGGTTCGAAATGGGTTCCTGGATGTCTTTTGTATCTGCTTTCAAGTGAGAACCAAAGACAGGTTCATGTAATCATATTCATTAGATTAAGTAAAGCTTCATTAAGTAAAGCTTCGTGTACCGAAAGGTGAAATTTTCTGTGAAAAAGTTTACAACACATGATTTATAATGCAAATATGAAGGGGTAAGTGAATGGGAGGTTACTCGGTTCAGGAAGCCTCATGCCCAGGAGTCATCATCCCCAACACTGACATCGCTAAAACATTAAATAACACCTAAGTAACATATTCTGCACATACGAACAAAAACAGAACCAAGGGTTTCTTCACTGAAGATGTAAAATCGTGATCTGAATTGATGTTCTAGGAATGGTAACTGTACTTTTGAAAGCCATGTGAGGAAGAATGTAAGTGTGCGAAGGGGATATAAACGTATAATTTGAGTATCCACCATATTGTTGGATATCACCGTACCTCAAATTGTTCTGCACTTGCCCTCAAGTTAGATGTAAATCCATCTCACTGAGTACATCAGATGGTGTTCATGTAGTTATAGGCCTCGTATCCGGAGTTCTAAGGGAATCAAAATTGAACACCAGACGACAGAAGCAGATAACAAGAGGGACGCAGAGACACCAGTCAGTAGTGAGGATATTAAGCCACCTAGGTTCATAAATTGCGTTTGTTAGGTAGAATACACTCTCACTTCATCTGTCAGCAAGCGGCCACAGCAATGCAACCCAGTCCAGTCTGCCAAAAATATTTGTCGCCCAGAAATAACTTGATAGCCTTATCTCTGGTGTTGATTAAAGAAAGTAATCAGATGCGTGACCTGTGAGCGATTTCCAAACAAACAAACAAACAAACAAACAAACAAACAAACAAACAAACAAACAAACAAACAAACAAACAAACAAACAAACAAACAAACAAACAAACAAACAAACAAACAAACAAACAAACAAACAAACAAACAAACAAACAAACAAACAAACAAACAAACAAACAAACAAACAAACAAACAAACAAACAAACAAACAAACAAACAAACAAACAAACAAACAAACAAACAAACAAACAAACAAACAAACAAACAAACAAACAAACAAACAAACAAACAAACAAACAAACAAACAAACAAACAAACAAACAAACAAACAAACAAACAAACAAACAAACAAACAAACAAACAAACAAACAAACAAACAAACAAACAAACAAACAAACAAACAAACAAACAAACAAAAATAAATAAATAAATAAATAAATAAAGTGGTCACCACGCCATCAATTTGCAATAATGACAGAAGGTGGGAACCGCTGGATTTTCGGTGACTTAGTGGTTTATGAGCCTGTTAACTACATCACCTGCTTTACTGATCGCACTGTGGTGCTCTTGATGCTTGCCAGATGCTTTGGAACCACCAAAAGATTTATGTTTAATAATTAATCATTTAGTTGTGACACCTCGGTGCCTTGCTGCCATGCCACCTGAAGTAAGCACGAGAGTTGGGATATTACCAAGTTGTGCAGACCTAAAAAGAAAAAGTCGAAATACATAGGTCGGGTTCGAACCATGAACCTTCCAGTTAGTAAATTCGCGCTCTCATCAGATAGATATTTCGCCCAATTCGTAGTTAAGTTACTAGCTCATCAATAGCCGTACCCAAAGTACATTTCACAAATGCTTACATAGCATACTAGTCTTATTTACAAGTTAGCAGTTTAATATGGTATGCAATGAAACCTTTACTCACTCGCACGTAGCTCAAATCAATCTTCAAACGTGTCCCTAACATAGGTTTGCGAAGCAGAGGTGAGTAGAAATATAAGGCAGATTGTTGGGTAGAAATTATGCGCATTTTGGACCCAGTAAAAACTGGTATACTGACGACAGATAAAGTGTACATGAAACTTCTTTCGTGATATTCTTCAACTGAATCAACTCCCTCAAGTTTTTGCTAAATTGATATTCTAACTATCGAATTATATTTCAGCGAGAACCAACGGCAATCTATTACCGGCTTCTTCTATTTTAAAACTCTTTACGTAGATCTAGTTCCCATAGTTCCATTAGGCGGATCTCTTAAGTGAGCATCAAAATGCACGTATGATACGTAAAACACATTTGTAAATAAAACTGACGTTGAGAAAAGCCTCATCTGCAGTCTCCCTGAATATCTCGTTTATGGTGCCCTTTAATTAAATGTGGTGCCAAAAGTCACCCCACAATACAGTTGCAGCAGTACTCAAGATATCAAAGTTATTTCGCATCAATCACAAGGTTAATGCGAACGCCACGTAGCCCATCGTCAGATGGTTCTTCCAAGGACCCATCAGGTAAGTCTAATCTCACAAATAGTCTCAAAAACGATTTTGATGTTGAATGTGTTGCCAAATAATGGTTACGGCTGACCAATGTTGTGCAAATAAAAACACATATCAGTGTTTATCAGTGGCTAACTCGAGGAATAAAATACTCGTCCACGCCTTATCTATGCTGGTATATTCCTTCATTTGCGAGTGCTTACATAAAGCTGTTTATCTGTAAGTATTGGCGAGTTCATAGTATCTTACATAATTCTGGCAAACTGAACCACGTGACGAGTGCGATTGCCGCCCATCTGATCCCTATTAATCACCAGATTAATTCCACCAAATCGCTCAATGTGATCTATCAAATGCTTCCAAGCCATTCCAGGGTTATCCGGCAAAAAGCACACGAAGCAGAAAAGTTAAGTGCGATTCGGCAAGCTATTTTGAAACTAAAAGGATAATTTTGGAAGCGTTAGTCTTGCCATGAACAACTAACTTGTCAGATCGAAGTGTATCCAACAAAGCATCATAGGTGGTTCTCCACTTGTAATACAAGGAACCCTTTGAGTTGTTACGTTATTTCTCTATTCATTCGCTTGGCGAGACCGAATGGAACTAAATTGATTGCAACATGTGTTCTGAATAATTGTTTTTCGATAACCGAATACTCCTTACTGGTTACCACGTAATGCAAATTCCGGACAGCAAAATATAGACATCTGTTTAAAAAACCTCGTTCGTATTACTCTCTTGAAAAGTGCACATTGTATTCCCGTTTTAATGTCGCAGTAGGACACAACCGTTGGGATTTCTTCATCCTTATTATTGATTGACTAAAAAGCATTCTAACTTTATTTCTGAATTGCGAATTTGGTTTATTTCGCGACTACCTTTGCGTGCTTCGTTGGAAAAATAGAGAGAAAAAACAAAGATACATGTGTGCGTGGTATGAAGAACAGGCAGTACATGTCAGCGATGCAATGGTGATGTATAGGAATTGATCTTTGTTTATATTTCTATCTCAGTGGTTCTCTATTCTTTTCTTGTTTGACGTTAAATTGTTTTCCACCAATAAGAGTATGTCACCAAAAAATTCATATGAAAATATATCACGGGAAAATGCTTAGGGTTACTTAGTTCTTTAGCAAAATGGAATTATGAGGCGTTTCAGCTGCATTAATTTACTTATGAATAAAAACTGTTGTATTGCAGTCGACTTGTTGAATTGGATAAAATAAATTCAAAGTATTTTGATCTGGCTCAAGAAATCTACCAAGTTAACGTATTTGAACGTTTGTTAGGGAAGTTTTATAAGATACACAAACCGTCTGTTCATATCTACCTTACCGGCACAGTTTTGGCAACACTCCATCTTCCATTTTACTATTCGAATCCGCTAAATAACCAGCTTTTCATGATGAAGAGTTTGTCATCCCTTGCTAAAAGACAGCACTACAGCCTACAAAACGTTTGGACGTTCACGGTACACTGGAACATAAATTGAGTGGATTCGGCTTGAATTTATAACGACTGGTAGTTTTGCAACTAAAAATACTTCTTGAAGTTTGAAGCGTACGAAATTATCGTGGAGGCATATTCTGGGGTGTTTCATGAGCTCAGTGAAGTTTAAGGTTACCTCTTCCAGCGCTAGCAGGAATAGTTAAACGTCCGGTACTTTCCACAAACAATTCGAGGTTGAAGTCGTGATAGAGTGTAGTGCGCGCACAGAAATCATGTCCGAACTACAATAAGGACTACTGTGAGCTTCAAAAGTGAGCAAACATGTTGCCGAGTAAACTGAATTCATTTGTTTGACACCTATAATTGGTTTCGGGTTTGAGTGAACCAGGAACCCGGTGTTTCATATGAGCTAATTTGAAGTTCTTCTTAGCGGACTACCTTCTGCGAACACAGAAGCATCAAAGAAGGGTATACAATCTTAAACTATGCATCCGGTGAGTCGCAGAATAACACCGGTCTCCAACGGTCTGTTTGGAATTGATTATTTGTGACTGATACTTTGGTTCGTAGCTTCTACATGTGGCATTGTCCCACAGACACGTCTGCGAGGCTTTTGGTTCATCTGAACAGCACAACACAATGTGGTTACAAAAAAATGGACCCCTAAAGCGTACGTGTGCACTTCATGGTATAGACCTCACTCAAAACGTGATACGCAGGAAAGGAAAAACTGGTTGGCTGCCGTAAAGTTTGTGCAATAGGAAATACTTGCTAAGCTCTTAGCCAGACCAATAAGAAGCAAGTCCACACATCGGTTGTGGCAACATGTGGATTACTCAATGCCCATTACACAACAACAAGCTAAATCTTGGCGTTGCGTACGCCATGAAATACTTGCACTGTCTCACAACGAGATAAAAAACCTCTGAGATAACCAATTTTCTTTGTACTCTCTCATGATAAAATTTGTTGGTCAGTGAGAAGGCTGATTATAGACAACCGGCGAGAGTGGCTTGGTTTTTTTCTCTAGACAAAAATGGAGGAAGATAACGAGTCATCCAGGAAGAACGAAAAGAAATGGATGAGAAAGAAGAATGAGGTAAAGAAAACAAAACTTGCAAGGTTCTTGACCACCAGTGGACGTCACGAGATTTTTCCGTTCGTTTGCTGGTTTGGAAGGCGTTTCACACGCAGAATTCATTACCATCTGTGGCTACCCATCGAACAGTTTCTTTCAGTCATCTTATCGGCTGCCATTGGGATGCCTGTCCATTGAGAAAAGAAAGCAAGCCCAACCATGAAAAATCAGTTAATGTGAGGCTAATTAAAATGAGGTTCACAGTAAGTCATATTTACTTGACAGTATTAGTGACCTTAATAGTAATATGAGACAGGTCCATGGAATGAACGTGAGTTAAGAGTTGGAGAATGACAGATCTTCCATCGCCGAGCTTTCAGTAGTGAAAGAGGAACAACTAACTGTCCCTTGGGAGCAGACACCCTGGGACAACCAGATATCGTTTTCATCGAGACTCGTATTGAGAGATATTACTGCAGTCTCTGTACATATTCGGACAGAATGTTTTCCTTCGGCGAAGCTTTGGGTTTGTGGACGGTTTGAACCAGAAAAAAAATCCCCAATGTTCATATTCACAATTAAAAGTAGTGAGAGGTTCTTTGAATCGACCACTTTTTTGGTTGCTCCGAAACTCTGTGTTGTTTAGACGGAGTAGTATGTCTGACCAAAAAAGACATTTTACTCACAAGAGAGTGCTTGGGATGCGATATACTTAGTCGTCGTTCACAGTTTGGCTTAGATTTGATACTGATCTTTACGCACAGTGACAACGAGATAACGGACCCGGATCAATGCATTAATCATCCTAGAGAGCATGAATGTTACAGGGCCGCGGGCCAACATTTGTGCATCAGCTCAGACGTAATCCGACCATACGAACAGCCAGCAGGTTGATGTTTTAAGCAATCATCTTGTACCCATTTAGGATCACAGTAGGATTTGACATCTATTCAGTGTCTGCGTTGTTAATCGACTAAGAAATTCCTCAAGGGTCACAAGATGCTCACAAATTTATTTCTACACCGAAAAGCGGGATCATCAACATCATCATCGACAGCATGTTATCAGTGTTTAACACCGATGCTTCACTGTCGTAGAAAAGCGGGATGCATCTAGAGGAGTGACATCTTTAGGCCAGTTTGTCAAGCTAGCGTACTCTTCTGGTCTCAGAGTAGCTACTTGTTTATGGCATCATTTACATTGGTAAACCCCTTGGGTGGTCAGACGAGGGCAGATGGGCAAAAGTGAGGACACCAACACCTTAGTCCTTCCATATGGGCAGCGGACTATACGCAACAAAATTAGCCCAAGAACTAATACCTTGATGTAAAAGGGAACCAGAGAGTGCCAGATTGATTACCCTCTGATTCATTCGTTACCAAATATTGTTTCTACGAATATTAGGAATAGATTCTTGGCTAAAAACCAGCTGGCGCAACAAAAAACTCTCCCATTTGTAAAGAAAATTGTGACGAAGCAACGGCATGGAAAAGTGGACAACAGAACATAAATAGATGGGGAACCTGTCATCAGGAATTTTGTCAGTCAGGTTGATTGTCTCCTAAGTAGTGGTAAATATCCGACGCGGAAACACACGGGTAGGGAACAACAAGAGAGAGGACAAGGAATGCCAGTCGCCTTTCAAGGAGCAATTGGTACTGCCACAATCAAGACTGACGTAAGACACTAGGGTCCGTCATACAGGGTTTGTTGGGAAGAACACTCAACACCATGCGCCTAGCCCAAAATTGGCTTAAGTACGAAGAGGGCCTAAAGTGACGAGCAAACATAAATTGTTGACTGTGACCTTGAGAAGCTCCAGTCTAGGAGCAGCCCTGGCGGACTGAAGAATCTGGGTACCTTGGTACAAAATGGAAATCGGCTTGTGAAAAAAAATAACAATGATAAGTGCGAGATAGGGACTGAAATAATACCAACAAATCTTTAGCGAGCACTATCTCCCTGCTTCTGCCCACACAAGCGTCTCTAACCCATCCTAGTCTATCCTAATGCCTGTCGGCGATGACCGACGTTCCAAAACAACGACCAGCTCAGACTTGACAAAATACGTCCAATTCAGTGCTCTCAACTCCTCAACGTTGGTATACACCAATTGACGGAGTCGTTCTTCAAGTCCACCTGCGGCTCGATTATGGCGAGAACAGCAAGCAACATACATGATCCAGAAGGATTGCAGGATGTGCACCAAAGCCTCAGTTTGACCAAATCTTCATTGACAGAGGATCTGGCCAGCATAATTACCCTTCAGAAGATCCCATCAGAGCTGGGTACCGCGGATAATTATACGGCTTCTGGAAACACAGGTCAGGGATTCAAAATGGACGAAGCACCCAGCTCATTGACAGTGTCGTGTAACCAGTCGTCTCAGATATCTACCTTTGCTTCGTTCGTCCTCATAGACGTACCTTGGATCCTGATTGGAATGCTGAGATCTCGAACAGCTGTGCCATATTCGGCATCAATAACCGCTGGTCTACTGCTTGGTATTACGTGGCCTGCCGCTTTTACAATTGGGCTCGTTGCTGCATCGGCGTGGTCATGCTTATGCATGGGATACCTGAATTACTGTTTTCCTCTGGTGTGGACAAAGCCGGTTCGAATGCTTCTAGTAAACAGAGCCAGCCACAAATAAGCTGACTAATATGGTTATCTGGCCTTCTAGAGAGTCGGCATTTAGAAATAGCTTTGTGAAACTCAGTGGATTTGTGGCCTGGCATGAAATCTTTGGGTAAATTAGAAGGTTGACCAAGGTTTTCGCAGGAGAAAATCGACAAACGTGACCTTTTCCAGCCATCGCTTCTTTTCATGAGTGGTCAGTTGGGGATAAAAACATGAATGTAGGTTGTGAGTGGGGTGCCACTTATTAGGTTCTGTGCACCTGAGCTGATGACGCTTACCGGCTTACTCTGCAAACATTCTGTTAGTGCTTGTGAGCTCTACTGCTGTTCGATTAGGGGTTGACCGTGTTCACTTTCCACTTGAGATACAAGTAACTTAACAAACAACTCTAAAGTACCAAACTATTTCCATACACTCACTAATTTGCCACAATTTTTGCTGCTGCCAACTATTGTGGTGTAACCCACGTCTCAGATTTTTAGCCTTTTCGCAAACCTATCGTACTTTCATGGTATACCAACCGTCACACTTATGCTGTTCTTCTTCTTGAGGAAACGTGCTACTCATAAAGTTGCAGGAAACTCCTCGCCATTAAATGAGGGGTTGCACGCTACTTAGGAGTCATTAGACGGGTATAGTTCCAGAGTTTACGTTCTACGTGGACATGTTTTGTGTATACATACAAGCATATACTTTGGATATTTTTTTATTTCATCTATATTAGGCTGTATTTTTGGACTCTGAAGTACACAACTCTCTACGTCTGTGGGGGTTTACCGGCCTTATACTCGTCATGTGGTCCAGCTAACCAAACAGACAAGCTCCCAATTAAAATCTTCTGAGGTGGGAATTTTTAAAAGGGTGTTGCAGTTGTCCTCTTTGTCCGTGTACGTAATACCATTGCCCCGAAAGTTGGTATCCTCCAATAGTTATGATTTAAGTGGCTGAGTATACCCGTGGTAGTCATGAGAACGAACAAGGTAGCGAACAAAGCTTATTTCTTGTGATTGTTCTTCTTGACTAACACATCACAAATTTATATGGTACCAGAAATCACATGAAAAAGGTTAACATCGAAGGTACATGCGCTCTGGAGAAGTAGAAATCAAAGGAAGGGGGGTTGAATGAAGGATAGGTCAATGGGTCACGGAATCAGGTAAGTGACGTCAATGTCAGACAGAATTGCGGGACCGGATGTTTCGTATGCCAGTTCAAGTTCAGAGGTTGCACAAGTTTTTTTGAACGTAGTCTGGATCGTACCAGTCGTGATCGGTTCAGAGGTACCCGGTATATGCTAGTGAAGGCTTGCTCCTTGTCTATAACATGACTGGATTCTGACAAATGTGATGCTATCGCGCTTGAGCCTAGTTTCTTCCAGCTACCACTCGGAGACACGGGATCGTGTTGTCGCATTCTGTCCGACGAATGCCTTGCCAGTATATGATGCTTAGCACGAGCATACAAATGATTTAACTATACGGTTCGTCCGAGTGCACATGATGCCTGTTTCAAAGCTTCTGATCAGTTTGTGACCACATCAAAAAACGTTCAGGAGGAACCTTCTTCTTCCCTCTCCATACCAATCGTGACAACACGCTCTAATGGTCCGGGGAATGAGAACATGCTCAGCTCACAAAGTGTTTGTAGTTTAATGTCGATGCTGACAATCTGTCGGTTGGAACAATCGCCTGGACAAATTGATCAATTACTTCCACCAAAGTACCGTTTCCATTACGGATTCCTGAAATTTTTATTGCTTCGTTTTGTGATTCTGTGTGTCACAGATGAACAAAAGGATTTTACCAACGGTCGATGGTCGGACAAGTTCCATGGACAGACGAACTACTAATGTCGATCGGTAACGCAAGTTGACCAAAAGCGATATCAGTTTGGAAGTAAGATTGTGTGAGTAGGTCTCTGACATTTTCGGTGATCAATGAACATGGTACACTGAATGTCAACTAATAGTTTTTTCACCACTTCACTGGGGAAAATCAAGGCAAATGATATAAGTTACAAACGTTTAGTTGGGTATTGATGAGTTGCGTTTCATATTAACCCATTTCTATTTGGACTTGTTTAGAATATACTTCCACACACAAAATAATAAGGACGGCTTGGTACTAGGTAGTAAACTGCCCCCTTCCGGGGAAATCTGGTTAATCTGAATAGGTTTTCTGTGGACTTTTGTGGTCATAAAATAAGTATACTTCACTTTTTTACTTCCTTGCTTCTTTAGAGTTGTTTATATGGTCATCTGTAGGCAAATACGTCATTCATAAGCAAGGCAAATTCACTGGTATATCAGGGGTGCCATGTTATTGAGTTATCATGCCGTAAGATAAAGTGGTGGGCAGGAGGGTAAATTTTACTTCGTTCTTTTGGGCTGCACCGTATGAGCTTCGAAATATATATGATACCTTCAATATTCTGGCAACGGTGGACTTTCCTTTTTACCGTTCTAAAAATGAAGTAATCAGCGAAACCCACAGAAAAATCACGCGGAGTTTTCCCACAACACATTATGTAGAACCAATCGGACTAGCCTGGTGTCATACAAACTTGGACGATATTCGGACGAAAAAGGGTTCAGTCTAATTTTTTCGCCACGGTCAAAGCGTATCCTGGTTCACGCTAAGAAGATGTAAAATTTTTTCAGTTAAATACCCACATTTCATTGGATTTTGAGACTGCCGTTTCAACATACTTTGAGTTATAAAGGTTCTCCGTACCGGAAAGTCTGTGCCAAGACAAGTCCTTGAAGCGACCCATTTGACGGCCTCAAAAATACAAACGCGCGTTACAAAGCGTAACCATCCAAGCTGATCGGGCTCAAATTTTAAGCGGTGCCAGTGCTATTGTGATTTAAGGAGACCTCAGCTGTATGTGCCATTTGTCACAGACCATTCGGTGAAACTCATTGACCCAGGGTTGTGGCCTTCAGTATTGCATCTCAGTTGTAACTCACAGTTGTGACCTGAGACGCTCGCGTTGCACCTATACACCCCCATGAAGTACCAGGTTTGTCTCACGAGTAAACTGTTTCTCCGCAACATTTTAACCCACCCATTGGTCATTCTAAAGAGCCTGAAGAAATGGTGGAATGGCGGCATGTGATTGATTTTGGTGGAGACTGGCAGCTCATTTTCAACGTTTGAGTTTCAGGAGTAATTCCTTTTCCTGCTGTTGAGTATCCAGCATTCTGGACTGGTTGCCAATCCGATCCC
Organism: Opisthorchis viverrini; assembly: GCF_000715545.1. NCBI lineage: Eukaryota > Metazoa > Platyhelminthes > Trematoda > Opisthorchiida > Opisthorchiidae > Opisthorchis > Opisthorchis viverrini. The sequence continues at coordinate 1,210,945 of NW_008751660.1, forward strand.
TAATCGAACAATCCACCTCACCTGTAATTTGCTGTAATACGCGCTGGTGAAGGGAAGGCCATCTACTCTAGAGTCCACGCTTTAAGCTACGCCTACAATCCGCATAGATTGGTTCACTTCAGTTTTCAGCCACAAACCATGTGCCAAACTACACTGGTCCTGATGCTTCAGCTTTGTTCACCGACGATAAGGAGAACAAGAGAGCAATAGATACGCACTCTAGTTCATTGATGTTGAGTGATTTTGTTTCATCGTATGGCAGAGGGCGGGACAGCTACGTAGTGAAGATGGTATGTTCGGTGTGATATAACCATTCCTGTCGGGATTATTAATCATTGGTTTGTCTTATCCCTACGTTCACATCCTAGGAAACGGAAGTTACCAACGCGACTACGTTGACTGGTAGATGTTTCCTTGCTTCGTTGCTAAGTCACTAACTAGGGGTAAACCCTATCCTATACATGGCTGGGTGAAGTGGGCTTTAGGCGCCAACCATTGATCTGGCATATGAATTATATAACCTGACTAGCGCAACTTGTGCAAAGTGACCAGTTAATCTGTTTACTGAGACAGCGGATGGATGGATGAAATGCGTGGATACTATGATCGATTCGTTAAAACTGAGTACTTCAATGGCACGAGGAACTTAATAGTAACACATTGAGTAATTTGAATTTTGATAAAACAAAAGCTGTGTGTGAACTTTGGGTTCAAAAGACGTCTCATCTGGTATATCAATTTGACTGGTGTTTAAAAGCCTAGAAACAATGCATAGTGGTTCTACCTTTGTTCGGAATCAGCAACAACGCGCATCTCACGAAGTTGTAAGGATATCCGAACCCGCGATCACCCGATTATTAACTATTCGGCTACGAGTGACTAACAAACAGTGGGACTAGCCCGCACGTAGGATAGAGCACCATCACTATTCAGTCACAGACCTCCATTTACCTGGTCCGGCGTTGATATCCTCAAGTGACAACTTCTCAGAATGGGGACCTCTGCTTCCTTGCGTTCCTTCCTTTTTTGATAATTAAAATAAGTTTGATGGATGAAATTCTGCAAAATGATTCGAATGAACTGGTTTTGAGGACTGTCGGAGACTGCCTTGGAGATTCTCCGTTATTACTGGATGACACCGGTGAGATATTGTTTTCCAATTAGTTTCAGTGAATTTTATCTACGGGGCAATTGTAATGACTCGGAACACGTTGATCGACTGGCTTTTTTACAACCATCACCGAATAATTTCTCACTTTACTGAAAGCTGACAACAAAGCGGTTGTAATCACCTGGATTTACATTCTGTTACACAGTTCTTCTCAAGTGCACCGGTTAGTTTGTTCATGTACGTGGGACAAAGATGATGATCACAGTGAACTATTCCGTGCACCAACGGAATCAGAAAGACAACATTTATACCAGGAGGAATCAAAGGGATTCAACTGTTCAAAAAAGAACAGTGTATTCCGATTGGAATAAGCCTGCTTTGAGTAAATGATCAAGTATCGGCCAAATTTAATTGGAAGTGACTTGGCGGATATATCACTTAATAGAAATAAGCGTGAATTTTTATCCCAGACTGGTTGTTCTGTTTTAGTCTTCAGTCACGATCACAACCGTTTTGGAGACAGATTATTACAAAAAATTGTGGATAAACTGCATGGAAAATAAGTCCATAGAGAGTGAAAAGCAAAATTTCAACTTCAACATACATTGTTGTGACACTTTTTGGGTAAAAAACTGGCGATCACCATATTGTGTAACAATTTTATATTAAACAAAATACACTGAATCCCGAGTCTTCAATTATTAGTCGTAGTTGGTTGGGGTATTCGCATAATTCTCGTTTACGTTGCTGTCGTCTGAATACTTCTCATTCTGTCCTTGCACAGTTAGTTTGATGAGCCCATACTGAAGGGAGGAGCACTGGACTCGAGTTTCTCTCTTCTTCCATCTCATCAGCCGTTTATATCCTCAGGCGCGCCGGGATTTGAACTCCGGATACTATTGTTCTATTTCGTGTGGTTTGACCGGAACCTCGAGGAGCGGGATTTCCTCGCGCTTCACTGATTAGTGGCAGCTGAGTAACTCAGTATTTTGTGAACCAATCACGTTCATTCAGATAGTATGGCTTTGGTACATGACGATCAGTTTTAAAACTTCTTGGCGCAGTGGATAATGTCGTAAACCTCTATCTTCCAAAGTGCAACCAGTGTGTCTGAGCTTAATGAGCTTACACCCGCCTAAGGTGTGAATTGAAGTCAACTTCTAGGATAAGTAGTAAAACGGTGAAAGGCTGCGATGTCAATTAACAGTGAAGTAGCAATACAACCTCAAATGCTGAGTTGATATAAATATACGGTGTCTGCCGAATCGTGTTCCTTGAATTTCAACAAGGCTAACTCCGAAACAAGTATCGCTTGCAAAGCCCAAAACCAGCATTAAAGCAAATGCATGATGACTGGTCTGTAGTGTTTGGTGGGGACATGAGAGTTCTTTCCAGGCAAGCTAGGTTGATAGATGTCTGCTTATTTGTAAGTGACCGGATATTTGCTGAACTTTCCAAAAAGCAAATATACTACAGTCATTGACAAGCCTCTGTCCACAAACCATTCGACCAGGCCCCAATTTCTAGTTGAAGCCCAGTTATTTAGCTCTCGATTAATTGGAGAAGTTTAATCCAATATAGCTTAAATTTTCTCCGTGATTAACTCGAGCTAACCGTTTGTTTTGAGGTAATGTTAAGTGCTACGAATGTTGAAAATAACAACGACTGGAAGGAGAGGAACGAAAATGATTATACTTGGTCTTCTTAGTGGCCAGATGACTTGATGATCAGTTTCACCAAAAAATTATCTTTGTGAATGTGCTGTTAAATCCCATCCGGAGATAGTTGGTCTGGTGTGAGCCATTCCCAAACTATTGGCAATGGCTTACACTTCGGAGATTTATTTCCGCTCACTTATGGAGTTTACGACATCAAATTTTTTCAACGTGTCAGATAGGCTTCAGCATCACTTTAGCCTGTCTGTGCTTGAGAACGTTCTCCATGAAACATCTTGTCTATAGTTCGTAAATGAGCTCACTTTGGCCAGCGGCAAGTGTACACGGCTTTCTCGAATAACGGACTTCAAGCGGAGCTAGATGGGTTACCAGATGTTTATAAGCTTTCCAGTGATTTCTACTGTGGCAGTAGGAAGCACTAGACCTCGAAGCATAGTTTGAAAATAATGGAGACTGATCATGGTACTCACAAATACGCAGCGTAAATGTGCTTGAAGGAACATGAATACTCCCATTAAAAAACGATTTAGCCAACTTCGGTTAACATTCTGTCAAAAACCGATTGATTCATCCAATAGGACTGAAAGCTTGCTGCCTATAAGCGGCAGCAGGACGTCCCAAATGGAGGAATATGAACTTGGGGCGACCTCATCATATTTCCGCTTGTATATATGTAACACTCGACCAGGCAAAGATATCAACTGTTAGGTTAACGGGGCGAGCATTTTGGCACTTCTCAAGAAGGATTTTTCTGGTTAGTGTTGGAAATAAAGAATCAGAAGTCCTATGGTGTGTTCCAAAGTTATCGAAGCTCACTGCTATTTGGTAACTCCTCTCCGTTATTTTCTCTTATGATACATAGCATCCAACCCTGTCAAACAGAAGCAACGGTGACGCAAACTGACAACAACTAAAACGATCTTTCACGAGAAGGGGTAGCATTCATTTGTAGCGTTTACGTCTGAACGTAACGGCTCTCTTGTATGCGAAAATCCTTTCTGAATGGGTGATGTCACCCCCTGGGGTGCTTTCTGGATGAATATCTAACTACCACGATGATGAATTTTTTCTGACTCTCTCGGGTGGTAACATGTTGGTTTGACCACACCACTCCCGACACGGTAGACCTCCAAACCAGAAAGCTTACCACACGAAAAAGCTCACGTCACCGAGACTAATTACGGGGCACGAAACTTCCTCCGTCGCAATCCTTTTGAGGAGATGAACAACCCGACATCAAGAAGGAAGAAGACTTTTGATATCTCACAGTGAGAAGTTCGCTTTTCTGGAGGAGAAGTCCTAACGGACCGTGTCCGTGTCATTAATTAAGATTTATAAGGGGATTATATCCCATAAAATTTACTTTGCACGAGAGAAACTGAGTTTAACTCACCAGAGCAAAGAACTTGACGTGATGATTTATCCTACGATATATTGGGACACTTCACCGTTTAAATACTTACTCATACATCAACTTAAAACAAACCCCGGTCATTATGATTTCTCTTGCTATCACAAAAGAGCCAAATTTTATGGTGACTCACCCCCCTTGGCTGTTGACTTAGGTGACGGCGGCCTTTTATGAATGGCGAACATGAGGTTATTTGAAACATTCACTTCAGATAGAATAAAGAATTCTATTCCATCACCATAAGTTCTGTTGTAAAACACCTGGACACAGTAACATTTCAGTAGCATAACACAGAAGGTCACACTGTAACCGTACACATTAGGGAAAGGTTTTGGAAGCCCTCCTAGAGGGGAAATATTTTGTAGTTCACATGGAATCTCGGTGTTACGGTTGGGATGCACTCTCGGGCTCACCTAGCAATGTCCGCTATCATCTCAGCTTCATCGGTCTTATTATTATTACGAAGGTGTGACCACTCAAAAGCATTGTACCAGTTTTATATAAATAAAAGTGTCGTAATGTATCCGGTGCATGTCACCCGTCATATCTAGGAAACGTATTTTCATTTCAAACCTATATAGAGGTGCATCTGTGCATTTTTCTGTGTGAATTAAATGGCTTGACATTAACCAGGTGGTAAATGAAGAGTAACGAGTGTAAAACTTGGGTCCGTGAAGATTTTGACTTATTCCAATTTATTCCCCTAGGTTTCTCTTTCAAAGTAGGTTTTGACAGTTTGTGTACTGAACAAAAATATCAGTGAGACAACCGAGAGGAACTGGCAGGATTGAACCATACGTCACTCATGATTAGTTTGGTGACTGTGTTATATCTAAGTTGGCAGGTTGTCATTTCACTAAACAATGGGGTAATAATGGTTGACTAAAGTATCCACGAAAGGTGACATGAAAATCGTAAGATAAAAGATTTTTATTCAAGTTAGTCCAACATAGTCTGTAAAATACACAAACCAATGATTCCACCGTTTTTTCAGGTCATTTAAGTTTAAAATCTAGTTTAAATTGAATAATTTTGATGCACCTTCATTCGAAGTTAGGTAAGTACTCATACACAGAATAAACTACACACCCCAAACCACGAGGTTGCTTGCTCTTCTCAAATAGCCTTCACGGATTACTATGCCAGAAAATCTAGAGCAAAGTTCCACTGACACAGTAAACACCGTAAATGATTTTTGTGATGTTCATTCTCTTGATACACGACTCGTTATGCATTATTTTTAGAAAAGGGTACCTTTTAAGCAAATCTCGGAATCGCCGCAGGCATCATTGATTATTCAGTCGCGTATTCTTTATTTTTATATCTGGGGAGTATGTAGTAAACTTCCTTAGGCATTATTTTTCTTTAGTATAATAAACGGTACATTTTTGGAACTTTGGGAAACCACACCCCGCAGTGCACGCTGCCTTTGATTTTGTAAGCTGAGTAAAAACCAAATATACTTGCACCACACTCGTTTGAACAGTCGTCCTCAAGTCCTGGGGCAATTATTCTGTTAAGTTCACACCAAGAACAGAAATATTGGACTCGAATTTCGCTCTCGTTGGAGCTGATCATTAATTCCTATTCGTGGCCGCTTTAGTGGCAATCAGTTAACGAGTTTGTTTATATTATTTAGGCATTGCATAGACCAATTATTAATTCTTATTACTACTTCGAGTCACAGCAAAATAGGAGCATGGTGTATAAGAGTTTTGTGTCGATAATTATATTATTCCACTCTAACAGGTTACATTTTTCTACAACCATAGATTTTCTAAATGTTTGCCGACGTTCTGCTCTGCAGAGAATGCAGCCCTGCATTTGCAGAATGCTCCAGCAGAGATTTAAGGCATCGCAACCAGATGAAGCGCTCATCAGCCAGTGAAACCAAACTAGGTGGGTAGCAATGAAATGACCTTTTGTTATGTCCCACAGATGCAAAATGCATCCATGTGTGCCTAGCTGAGTGGCTATTTCCAACTGCTAACGATAACCCACTTTGTTAAACCAACCATATCGGACGAAAAATTGGTGTGTCCAAGCCCCGTTTATTTCTAATAATATGCCAAAACCAACAGTATGATGCAATTCTCAGTGCCAATAGCTAAATTCACTCACAACCTTACTATCTTCAGATCACGGCAAATGGTTTGAATCGGCCAACTGAAGATCTTACAGTTTTCACCGGTCATCCTACATTAGCTGGGAATTTCGTATATCTTCTATGGCACTCCAAGAAACATGAACACACAGATTTACATAAAATTGTTTCCGGCCGTTTACTTTGTAACTAGTTAACAAATAATGTTGAAGTCAAGTGGTTAACGAATTTAGATGTAAGTCGATAAGTCCTCTGGCCACATCATTTGACGTGTGCGTATTGTTTTCTTTCGGAGGCGCATGTGCAATATTGGCGACACTTTTACATCTGAAGAAATGCTTTAAACTCCGTGCTTCGTACAGCTGACCGTCCAACCTTACTCCCAAGAATTCCCAAATTGTTAAAAAGAAAAACAGACGGTGAGCAAATATGCGAGTTTTGTATATTCATGATGCGTGATTTCCCACCTACGCTGTTCTTGCAAGTTTGGACACTTCGATCACGCACTCCAGAAAATTTATTTTTCAAGTAGGACTTAAAAGCTACGTGCGTGATTATTTTACTCTTAATCTATTTATAACATGAAGCGAGAGATCTATGGTTTCAGGCTCACTGGTTCATTACGGGCTGTTTACTTGCCGTCCACATATTTCCTGGTGAATGACAGCGACTACGGAAGACGGGGTGTAAATATAAACCAGCTATTCATTCCTGAGGAGGGTGTTTCCTACTCCTCAGTAAGATTTACCAAAATTTCGGTATTTAACGCTGTGCTGTCCCTCTCTCAAACTCGGGTTCACTTGCACACACTAGAAATATAAAAATTGCATCACAATTCGGTCTTGTCTATTTTCAGTGTCTGAGTGAACATCTGGACCATCGCGATGTTGGAGTAGTTAAGGGACACGACACAGATCAATGAACTTTCATTCGTAAATTCGATGAGGGTTGCACAGAAACAATCACGATCCCGGAGTCTTTAGTTTGATAGTTCGTTAAAGCACATCTGTTCGAATTTTTAATAGCAACGAAACTAAACACTACTATTTATCATACCAAAAGGGGGTATTCCTGTTTTAAACACTGAGATTCAGTCAGCCAATTACCCTTAAAATTCAAATGTAAAAAATGGATATATCAAAAATATCCGTTTGGCGGAGCTCAGGCTTCTTCGTTCGTATTGACGCTGCATAGACGTAGCTCACAGATAGTATGTTCCTCAAGAGCCTTGGAATATGATATCCGAGTCTTCTGATAAACGTTCTTGAACTCATTTTTTGAGATTCTGAGTGTAGTAGATCATGGAGATCTTGTGGGAATTAAGTTTCGTACGTATATCGGTATAACCCGACAAACTAGAAATCCAGAATTCAGCAAAGAGTGGCAACCAGCACGTATGTATTCGAATTGGCGAATATGTATAGCATATGGAATATTAAAACAAGAGAATAATGAATAGAGCAATGAATAGAGCATCAGTCATGTTCATCACATCCGCCACACCTTGAATGAGCGTGCGGGTGTTTATAGTCCTGTGGTGGTCTTGACCGCAATCTTTCGGATCTTCTCGGAATGGAAACTTCAGAGTCTTCACAGGTAGTACGTTCTTCAGATACAGCATTTTGTTCGGATACCACAAGGTCATCTACAAAGGACTCATTAGTGTTTGAAACAGCAGGAGTGCCGTTAACAGACTGACCTCTGGTATTGAACTCAACCTGGTCAATGTGTCTCCGATGACAAGAGAGATCATCCAAATCGAGAATTGTGACCATTCGTTTGCCATTTGATGAAAGCACTATTCCTGTTGCGGGTCGTAAATCATTACCCTTGAAAAATGTGACATCAGCCGTTTTGGCACAGTCAAGACTTGTACGTAACGAACGAGATTTAAATAGAAGCGCGGGACTCTTCCCAGTAACGGAATGGACGGCGTTCCTGTATTGCATTAGAAAATTATCAATCCCACGGTCCAATTCCACAAAAGTAGTGGGAGAGAGTGAAATAATAGCAGATTTAAGTATTCGGACAAAATTTTCAGCAAGTCCATTCGACTGGGGATGTCGCGGAGCAGTAAACAGATGTCGACAACCAAGACCCTTCAACCATTCCTCGAGGAATTTTGCAGTGAAGTGTGCCGTTGTCAGTGACCAAAACAGTTGGTACACCTTCGTGGCTGAATACTTTCCTCAAGGCTTGCTGAGTGAATTCGGCACTTGGAGAAGTAGTTAGAAAAACTTCAGGCCAACGGGAATATGCGTCAATAAGAATTAAAGCATAGTATTTACCAAGAAAAGGACGACAGTAGTCAGCATGAACTCGTTGAAATGCTTCACAAGTAACTGGCCACGGATGCCACCGTGAAGACTTGTTATGAATCTTATGTGCACACTTAACACAATTCTTAGCAGTATGCTTGATATCAGCATCCAGTTCCGGCCACCAGCATGACAAGCGTGCAAGGGATTTCATTTTATCGACACCCAGATGACCAGAGTGTAAATCTGCAAGAACAGCCGCTCGCTGAGTCGGTGGAATGACAACTCTATCCTCAAAACACAGCAAACCATCCGGAGTAACGGACAAGCTTTCGCGGCGACAGTAAAAAGCAGGAAATCGGCGTCGTTCTTGCTGCGTCCAGCCACGTCGCAGTGCAGAGAAAATGGGAGCGAAATATCTTTTAGTGTCAGCAACAAGCACATCCCGCTTGACTGGTAATGGTTGAATCAACAGACAATCTGAGTTGTTTGAATCAGAGTCACATGATGGAATTCTTGACAAGAAATCGACATGAGGAATCATTTTCGCACTATGACGAACTACTGTGTAGGTGTAAGAACTCAATGCAATAATCCACCGTTGCACCATAGCAAAACTTCTTTACTTCAAAAGCAGAATTCCCAGCAAATTTTCTCATCATGCATAAACTGTTATATGGCCATGGTGAGGAAGGCTGACGCAGAAAAAAAGGACTTCCTCCTCTGCCGGTTGATTTGGGATAAAATTTTAGTACCTCATGCTTGTGGAAGCAAATTAAACCTGGTACAATTTGGGCCTTATCCTTTCCCGGTTTGTGTATCTCTGTTAGAAATAAATTTGCCATCTATACTAGCTGATGCAATGGATTTACCCATTAACAGTGTTTTCTAGGAAACGGTTAAGCTAGCTCAGAGCTTCAGTTGGTTAAGCTTTATGCACGCTGGATCACTCACCTATCAGAAAAGTGTTTGTTTTTTTTTAGCTTCCTGGAAAACCGTGGAACCCTAGTGGGCAGATAAAATCAAAGTTTCATACGGTCGGCTTATTAGCCTATCCATGCAAATATCGGATGTAACCATAGTCTGCCTGAATCACGGAACATTATTTAGTATCATCCACATCAAAATTTTTCTGAATAATGGACAACAGAGTTAATAATTTACACTCCCACTTGCGCCACCACGATACTTTGTTCTCACTGAACAAAAAAGATAATAATTTATTTCCCGCAGTTAATAACCTACGTGTCCACTCAGAATGTCGACTGGGCAGACATTGCATCGTTACGATTGTCTTTCTTCTCCAGTGAAATGTTCTCATAACAAAATCCACATAAGTGTCAGGTTCACAACTTAGGAAAACGCTGGTGAAGTGACTTTTGTGCCATTTTGGATTGTATTCGTTTGTCACGTTGTAATTCTTCAAGAGTCACAGATCAGCGGTATGTCACACATAGGCTAATTGTGCTTGGTGACTCCTTTTGCTTCAATCTTTTTATATAAGCTCAGGAACGACTTATTATTACTTCACCACATATGAGCCACATCAACAATACCTGGCTCATCTATTTGTAGCAGCGTGAGGAGATTTGTGGAATCTGAACTAAGATGTCGTCCAATGAGTGAAGACAATATGTACAGAAACTCTGAGATGTCCTGTACCGCTGTTTTGTCCTTGTTGGGAATCATCGGCAGTGCGCGTCTCGTGAAGCTCCGGAGACGAACCCGCAACCTCCTGGCTAGTAGTTTAAACATTCAACCGTTCGGCCACGAGCGGCTAATCAGCACTTAGACACTTACGCTTAGACAATTTATAGCGTCGTTTATCCTTGAGTCACGGGATCCACATCAGGTGGTCAAATATTGGCTGCAAACTTTGTTCCTTGTGGACACGGTACTACAATGCCTAGCTTTCGATCGGTGACTGGCAGATTTCTTGACCACTGTTTTAACCCAAACCGAAACAACCATCCTCGTTCATCTACGTATCTCCTACAGAATGAGCCAATTTAGAATTGGTTCAGGATACTTTTTAAGTTAAAAATAAAGCTCTGCCGTGTATTGATTTGTTACTCCTAACCGGTAAACAGTTGTTGGCCTGTTCGGAATATTAGTCAAGCTTTTGAGGATCAGACTACACTAATGACAATAAAATTATCTCTATTGCTTTCTGAGTATCTGTATCTTCAAACAACAAACTGGCGCCATGATCCATTGATTTTTAAAGAATATGTGTAAGTTTACCACTTACTAGCGAGCAGCTTCGTACATGCCGAAACCCGGTTTCAATTAGAACAAGGTTGGTCAAACGGAAGCCTATACCGGACATTTCTATAATTCTGTTGAGGTTGTTTTGGAACTTATATCAAGAGACTTGACAGCAGAGTTGAAAAATGTTTCATTAGCCATTCATCGAAATGAAGTTTTGCACTATTTCGGGATATGATCTCTTATTCGTTTGTATCAGGAGAAAAAATTTTGACTGAGCACAAAGTATTTGGTTGAAGGTAGCCGGTTTTCTCCGGTGTCGCAATCTTGTGGGACAACTGGAGCTCAGGGGTACAAGTAATGTTACAACCACCTGTCAAACTCCTTCCTTGAAATGTGTAACAAGTTCAGACTGGGCTCACAAATAACAGTCACTCAGAATTCAAGGAGAATGCCAAACTCAACTGGTCCCAATGGAATTCCTCAGCGTTGCGGGTTAACCTATAAAAACAATGATACGCATCAAGGCAAACTGCAGAACAACCCCGAATCAACTGCAGATATATTGATCAGGCGGTCTTATGTCTCGCCTATTTGGAGATACTAATTTACTTCCTTTAATGAACACCATTTGGAAGGTTATGGTCAAAAGTTTAGCTAGCCAGTCAGACTGGCGACTACATCACTGAAATCGAAACACGCACTGACGAAGGCTAGGCCGTTTATTTCCGAATCTATAATGATCAAGTTATCACCTCACACTTGCTAGATGCCCAGCCTGGGGGGAACAATCAACCTCGAAGTTCCTTTCAAGTTCACTGATGTATTGCCTGTAAACCATGTGTTAAAATGCATAAAACAGTTATGTTACTTATAAATGTGTCTAGTTAATAGCTGATGAATCACGTCGCACTTGTGAATAGCTTCATCACAGTTCATTCGGAAATTAAACAAATTTTGTAGATATTCTAGCGCACACTTAGCGAATTCGTCACAGTACATGGGCTGGATCGTTCGCAACAAATGCATTGACTTAAACTAGCCGGATAAGTGATAAAATTTCATATAATATCTTATGGGTTATATTTTCCAAAAGGTTTCAGATAAACGTTTGAGTCAGGCCTTTAGGTCCCGACGACCCGCGTTATAACTCAGGGTGGGTGTTACCGGACTGATTTCCAGCTCCCAATATGATGGGTACAGGTTACTTAATAGTTAATTCAGATTCCGATATCATTAATCGTAAATCAACTGATTGGAAAGATACTAAATGAGTTCAGTTACGGCATTCTAGCAGCAACAAAGTTACAGCTCAGCAGATTTGTGGAAATTTACGTGTTTTCTAACTATGAACCGGCTCACAAAGTTCGAATAAGGTACACCAGGGGCGTACATTCATATCTTTCCTCCCAAGCATGAAAATGAATCTATATGCGATAAGTTTTTTTGGCCACGATCGACTGCTTTGCTGACCGGCTGAGTGGCACTATGTCCTCCCTGAGTAAGAGCAGTTCACATTACTGTTCAGGCGCCCGAAAAGTTAAGGGTTGAACCACTAGCCGGAAGACCGCGATTTCGAAACTCTTTGCTGGAGTTTTGTGAGATTCGCACGGCTGATGATTCCCAACGGCAACTAAACTGGTTCACAGTGCTTCTCTGCTTTTCAGCACAAATTGTCTTCATTGTCAGGATAAAATCTTCACTAATAAAATATTCCGACAAAATTGAATAACTCAAGGAACAGACCGACAGCAGTCAAGTAAATGCGAGTTGCTACTATTATTTACTATTTCATACTATTTCTTACTTAATGCAACAACGTCCTAAGCTCACAGAACACTAATTTCACGCTGGAAAGCATAATCGTACTACAGTTGTATTCCAGCTCATCACCGTGCGACTCACAGAACAGACTAAATGGGACCGAAATTTTCCACCCAATTCTGCTGAAAGTTTTGGAAACATAAGTACGAATGTATGGATGTTCCTAGTGGTAGTTTGGATCCAAACTTTCTGACTCCATGTTCACAGGTACAGGCATCCCAGATTACTTGTAGTTCTGGTGATAGGTAGAATGGTTCCAGTGTGGAGGTAACTCCTTTAGACAAAACGCCGATTCCATTGAACGGTTTACCCCAATATTGGTTTTATTATTAAATACTGTTGTAATAGGACATGGATACAACTGGGTCAAAAGCGATTTATAGTGACAGTGCATATAATGAGTATTTTTGTTTAGTCAAAATGTCCAAGCTTGTCACCATGGCTCAACCATAACAACTTTATTACCCAACTGAAGCTTTGGACATAACGTTTCGAGACTACAACGCACAAAACAATTATCCACGTCACTTTTGTCTGTGATTTTGCAACCAGCGTACGTGTTAAAATAGTTTGTGCGTGTGTGTGTGCGTGTCGGTGTGTGTATGTCCCATGTACCCTGCTGGTATTCCCAAGTCAATTTACAGTCCTGATGACGTATGTCAAGCGGACATCTCTCGGGCTACCTACTGTCAGCACTTCTAAATGACCAATCTAGTCCTGATAATTACATTCACCAAAACGTGTTCCTTCGTCACCAAGCTATGTATCATCACTGTAGTTGATACTATGTGTTCTACGGCACTGTAAGCTGATTTTCGACTCTTACTGATTTCTCACTAAGGTGTTTACGCAGTGCTGATTAGCTCTACAACAGAAAGCCATCCCGACCCGTGATGGAACGTTTGAAACTGAAATGCTCGAGTGTTTGGAATACAAAGTGAACCGTTGAAAGATTCTCAAGTTAATCTTCCATAGTCTGGTTTTTACTTTTCTGCGCTTCCTTCTACTACCTTGAATATTTTCAAAAAGACTGCGCTTCCTCCATGTTGGATAGTCACACTTTGTATATGCTTTTTCGAGGTCATGTAGAATGTAGATTTGGTGTTGTTCCCATCTCCAAAGATTTCCAATTCTCCCTCTTCTCTTCCAGGACCTGTTGAACTAACGTTCTAAATGCGGATTTGTGCACTCTTTTTTCAAGTCGAGTACAACAGTGGTTGTCCCGTGGATACTTAACATCTAGTCAAAGAACAAACCAGCAACCATAAAGGTAGGTCCACTCTGTCGAAGTTGGTGTCTCCACAAAAGACAAATCATCGGCTCAGTGGATGGTCGGAAAATGCGTATGAAGGCTGCCGCTCACACTGTCCGAAAACAATTACCTTAGTAGAACTGGCCACAGTTACAAAACATTGTGGACTCGATTGTGGACCAATTTCAGTTCCTGTCTGCTATTGCTGACAAAATGATTATATACGGATGGTAATAATAGATTAATCAGCTTCTTTCAGCTTTTGGGGCTACGGTCTTTGAAAGGCTGGTGGTGCTGTGGATCTCAAAACAAAGACCCATGGATAGTCGTGTGCCGAAAGCACACATCTTGAAGAACGTTCTTCCTTCGGAAACTTGTTCGGCTTACAGACTCCTCTTACCCAGTAAAATGGGCTTTCGAATGAACCGGCTTTCATACAAAAGGATGAAAAGCATGCGATAAGTTAAATTTCGTTAATATGCTCGACCTAGCGCGTAAAAATGCAGAGTAAGTAAAATGTCGAACAGTCACTGGTTGGCAGTCTTCCTCACGTCAGAGTCGGTAAATCGTTCTCCTTAACAGCCGAAGCTGGTTTGATCTACCCAGCAGCTTTTCACTCGTCGTTTGAACATAGGTTGTTGTTTTTGGCAACAAAAATTAACTCAACTGGTGATTTCTATCAGACATTTAGCTATCCATAATGCACGACTGCGAGTTAATCTCTGAAATGTTCGGACTAATTCGTTGACACCTGACAAAACTCAGGAATTATACCTCTGGACGATTCGTTGTCTTTTTAGCTTGAAAGGTACATCGGTTAGGTAGTCCGTTTTCAATTCATATCAGAAAACACCCGTCTGTTGTCGGTATCCAACGTTATGGCGTTTGGATTTCCTGTAAACTGATATAAACACTTATCTACCTTGGTGGCTAACTGGACCAAGAGGTTATCGGTTTCAACTGTAATGTGTAGCACAGTGAGGCACTCTAAGTATCAATTCAGTGACAGGTTTATCCTCAAAGTTTATCGAGTCTGACTGTAGAGTAAGGTCTTCACCAGCTTTCACTTACAACATTTTGGATTGGTTGATAAGCTGGATATTCCAATCACTCTGTGCATTCTTGTAGTAAATGGATCGCCATAAAAAAGCATTTGTAGATTTGAAGGTAAACTGCGTTTATAACCTCCGGTGAATCGACTGACCCCTTCGACCTGCAAAAAACTAAGTACTGCAGAGTGCCATCAGCATCTCTATCTATAAGTAAATCTACAATATATGACGGATAGACAGATACTGGGAGGTCAGAAAGCCTTCAGCAATATTATAACGTGTGTTGTGACATCTACAACAACCGTCAAATTGTCAGAGGCCAGTAATATTAAAAGAATGCTCGTACGAAAAACCCTTCTTAACCTTGATTCTTCACGGCCAAGAGAAGTGAAAGCGATATTGAAACCACACGATATCCCTTTATCATTTGTTCCTCGGATGCGACACATTCTCGATGACAGCGAAGTTTGACTGCCCCAAAGTTGTGGGTTATGCTATCTGCCACAGCAACCAGTGACCTAAAAGCACATAGTTTCCTCCCTTTCTGTGATGAAGTCATTTGTTGGCCCCTAAAGATGAAAGTGGACATTAAAAGTTCAAACTTTTTGGTACGAAAGACCCTCCTCCTCCATTGACTCCGAAACAGTTTAACACCACTTTTCAAGGGATAATCCTAGCGCCTGTTCCGTGTTGAGGGAGATTCAAATTATTGGTGACATATGGCACAGCTGCTGTATTGGTCTGATCGTGCTGTGCTCTGAAACTTGAAAGTGATGTGCGCAACTGTAAGTGGACCACTGAGTCACAATGATAAACGCCGGATAAAATTGCCAGCTCATGAATGACACAAATCGCGTGCACTTTTTTCCAGTAGAGTGAGAACATTCCCTTTTACCATCCTGGACAACAAATGATAGCTCTATTTCCGGTAATTTTCGATTTTATGGTAAATACTGGTACCTAATTCCAAAAATTCAAGTGTAACCAAATACCAAATTACCAAAAACTTGGGCTCCCTTGTTCTATTGCATCACTATATGCACCTAGGACGTGAATGGAAGTTTTCTTGTAGTTGGATTACTATTGGCCACAGAGCATATTGAAATACACCAGGTGTCAATTTCGATGTACCAAGGAAATTGTGCAACATTATACAGCAGGCGATGTTCTTTACCTAAGAGGGGTTCTGCGAATTACCAGTCGGCGGCTCCACGAAGGGTCAGATGGCGAGAGTGAAACAACAGAGGGCCCGATCTGAGAATACGGTGAAGATGACTGCAACTATTTCTGCTAGTCAGTTTTTAGAGGAAAATGAACCGCTTAACTCAGCTAAGTATAATAATGTGTTGAAATCGGATTTCAAATGGCTCTGAATAAGCATAGGGTTTTCTAGATTGAACATTACCATAGCACGCCTATTAAAAGTGTACCATCATTTCGGGCATATTCAGTTGACTTATAAAGTCAAGGGTCTTGTGTTCCATTGGAATGAATAGTATACTTCCAGGAGGGACATATTTAACCAGGCCCCACATCCGGTACTCATCGGAAGAAAGGGTCATTGAATTCCTGAAAACTCTTAATATAATGGCTATATTTTCTTTCTGCATGTTAGTTCCAATGGGTAATAAGAAAAGAGTGGTTTTTCTAAATCTGCTTTTATTTGATGACAGATTCAACAATCGTGACGATACGGGAAAATTCGTCATTCACTTAATAATTAGTAGGCTGGATGCACCATCTGGCCATAGTGACCACCAAATTGTCGCTTCCCCAATCTCATCAACTGTCTCAAACCACGTTTTTCAGAGAAACGTACTCTGGTGTTGGGCATCAAAGATTCTTCCTCAATCTCCTCCTGACTGAAATCAGGAAATCTGACGTAGCCCCAACTGCCCGGAACTAGGGACATGGCTGAAAGAGAAAAAACACGTTGTACAAATCTTCTGTCGTACTGGAACTCAAAAGACGGAAAGTCCACAGTGTTGACCAAACCTTTTGGAATGACGAAAGGGATTTGCTAAAGAGCAAAACCCTCATCCTTCTGTGAATTCGAAAAAGAAAACCGGACAAATACAGTCGTGCGTGGAGGATCAGTCTATTGCAGATTAACTTCAACAGGACATTCTGTCCTTCGGAGCTTCTCACTAAACCAGAAATTAAAAAGAGCACGCATTGTGTTAAAAGTTCAGAGTTTTGATTTTGCACTTGTAGGTGCTCCGCACTTTATCTGCCAGCGGAGTTACAACACCACAAAAATTGGATGTTAGGAATGTCTTTTGAGGGACTAGTTAGTCTTGAGCTCTATCGAATGATCGGTTCAGTGATCACAACTTACTGCACCCAAAGTTCAATCCATTATCGAACCTGAGAGTATATATCAGTATCGAGCTGAACCTATTTGCGCAACAAGCAAGTATAGTGAGTACTCCGTTTCTGAAGTACAACGGAAAGCGCAAGATGCTGCATTGTCTGCTTGACACTCACAACACAAAGCCTACAAATCTTCGGTTTTGTCTTTATTCAGGAATTCGTAGCCTGAGGTTTGGATACGATTCCAAAAATATGTAGCTTTCCAGTTTTTCAACGCTTAACTGTGCTCCTTATTCAAGTTTACTAAAGTTGTAGGTATATCAGACCGAAAACATTTTCCACTTTGCTCTTACTTCAATACATCTGATGCCGCACGGAACACGCAGTCATTGTTTACGGCTAGATTTCCACATACGAAAAATTCGTAAATAACCATTCAACTGTTTTTGTCTATTTGGAACGCATCCAGTGAATTCCGTAAAGGATTTATTTCCTTAACTTTCTGGCTTGGCTTGGAGCCGGCTTTTCATTAGCTCAATTAACGTGCACTTGAACAGGGTACCATTTCATTTGTTTCCGATCCAGCCGGAGGGTTTTGAGTAATCGAGCTTAAAAATTCATAAAAGAATTCTAGTATTTAATAAGATAACTTTTAGAACCGAACGTTCTTAATTGTGATCATCCCCCTCGTCTTTCGAAGAAAATGTGACTGTAACTTGATCTTGGGTAGTGAGATCAAACATATAGCTGGTTTTATGAAAGTCCAACTTTCGTAAAGGCACTGACATGATGGATCATATAACTACTGTGGCCTTTATCTTCAGCATACAGGAAAAGGAACTGGATAGAATGCACACACTAGTTTACGCGTTTTGTTGCGACCAGAAAGTCAAATCAAGCAGAAACGCTTTTCATCCGGACAAGTTGCCTCCTGAAAACTTCTAATTGGATTTACATTTCCCGTATAAATTTCCCTCCGAACTTCTACAGTCTTATGAGAGGCAAATCAAGGTGATGTTTGTTACCTAAGGGAATGTACTGCCATTCTATTCTGTGCTCTCCCTCAAATTAGATCCCCGCGGATGTACTTGTCAATTTCTGTTCGTAACACTACATACGAGTGGCCCGCCTTATTTGAAGAAGTAATGTAGAGAGAGCGGAGTAATCCATTTATTTTCAATGCGAAACTCTGAAACACTCAATAATCGGTTAGGGAATAACTAAACAAGTAACAAAAAACAAGGCAAACTATCTTGACGATTGTAGTGATTCTTCACCGTGACTCCCAATAAGATAATGTCAAGTGACTGTGGGTGACAAAAAACCTCCGTTCATCCAAACTTTGGTGAGCTATCTTTTAAGCCGATCCTTTTTAGATAATCTGTTAAGATACCTACTCGTATTGCCTCATTTACATTGAACACGTTCTGATATTTTCTGAACATGCATAATTAAGACGAAACTAATTGATGGGTCTGTAATTTCCAAGAAATGCACTTTTGCATCACTGAGCAAAAGACGCTGGTTCAGGAAAGATTTATTCGAGATGAAACTTCCGCCAATGAGCCGCGATCGTGATTCGACGAAACCAAATGCAATTATTCTTACAATGATATATACTTAGGAACTGGGGTAACGAGCCTGTGGCCTTTTTTAAGGACAATGCATCAATCGATCTGAAAATTACGACACCCATCAGCTCTTGTCTATAAATCTCCAAAGGGTGATGGTCTGTGTTGCATCACTCCACAGATGAGAAAAACCACCGAAAATGGGAACGTAAAACGGTAAGTTTAGATATGAAGCCACAATGGGTTTTTAGTGTGAGCTAGAAAGTAAATTTGGCTAGCTTGATTGCTCTTCATGACGAGTGTTGCTTTGAATTCCTTCAGTTGAAAGGTCCTGCGGACTGTAAGCGTGCTGGCCTCTCCTCTTCTGAGGGAATGTCCTATCAGCTGCTTGACTAATCTTGGGTTTCCTGGATAGTCCCAAGATGGGCTACAAAATGTCCCTGAATATGGCTGACATCCGTGTGGGAATAGTTTTCTAAATTAATCCTCTGGTCCCAATAAAAGCTTCGAAATAAACGTACACTTTTGTTCTTTTTGAAAGGCAGTCCCGTAGAATAATCTTATTTGCGTCAATCTCATGCAGCTTGTTGAAAGACTAAGGCCCCGTCAATAGAGACCTTCTAAACGAATCTTACACATTAGGCCGAGTTTGTGATGTCTCCAGGGGATTCACATATGCCTGAACTGACTGAATTATTCGGAATCCCAGTCGCATTTAACCGAGTGGGAAATTTATTAACAAGAGCTAATGCCAGCAGATGAACGAGGGGACCAGGTAAGTTCAAGTAACGACAGCTTCTAAAATAAGCTCCAGCTGAACAGCAGGAGTTGGCATGACCGGCTTCCAAATGGTAAGCTCATGTACCATGTTACCGTACGTTCCGAGCAATTAGCTAACTCACCTTTAACCCACGGAAACGCAAATATCATTTTTATCAAGAGAGTATGCTGCGTGTTCTAGGTTCCCATCACTTTATTTTCGACAATCGAGTAAGCATTATTTGAGTGTTGTCACAAGGTCTAGCAAACAATTCACAAAGTGCTATTTTTGGAACCCTCGTTGTGTGCCGGAATAAAATGATATGTTTGCAGCCTTACTTGAGGCGAAAAACCGCTACGTCCTAATTCTTCGCGTCATTTGACTACATGTGGAACTGTTGTAGTAACGCCCACATTGGAAAAGCATTTATTGCACACGGCGATTTTGACTGGTGATATCAAACTAAGAGCACAGGACCAAAGTGCCAATTTTTATCCCAAATATTTGGCCAATGTTTAGTGTTGATAAGAAAAGCACAAAAACCACGTATGTATTCTGTCTGTATAAGCAGACAACAGTGGTATAGACATTAGTTCGTCATTAGAATGTCTATTGAGGCACTTTGTTACCAAGCGAGGAGGTAAGTACAGAATCAGTGATGTGAACATGCAACTTATGGTGAGCGAAGTATAACACTAACATGCCTCCTACAAACGCACAGGCATGTGACCACTGTCCTTTCAGAGTGAAACAGTTCCAGATGATAGTTATTATGAAGTCAACTAACGGAAGTATTTTGGTACAACCGAAGTGATCCAAATTTTAATCTGCTATGGCGAGTTGCCAGTAAAAAAAACTACACAAACTTCAAAAACTATTTTTTTGATTTCTGCCTTTGGAGACCAGGGGAGCCCAAAGAGAAATTTACTTTGTTATAAACTGGTACAATGTATTTTTGAAATAAATCTGTTTGGTCTTCACATTTGTGCCGTTGGACCCTTCACACGGCTTACTTCGTCACCATATGAAATCCAGCAAAACAGTCGAGCTTTCCCCCCAAGTCCTACGATCTAATGCGACTCAAATCCAGTTCGGTGGATCACTCGGCTAGATACTTGTCCAGCGGATTCAATCATTTTGGCCAACAAACGCTTAAGTAGCTTTTGCTACGAACTGCAAGACTGTTGAAATATTTATGTAATCAACACTTATCACTATATTTCCGGTGTGGGAGAAACCAGAGTGAAAGTTGCAGTGGCGATATTTCGGGTGGGTTACTTAGCTGTTGATCAACTGCTGCCTGATCAACAACCAAGAAGTTACGGCGATGGTACTGCTTGAATTGGGGGCTGTTGTCTAAGGTAAAAAGCAGGTAGTTGGTTACTAAGCTATTCTTTAAAAAAGAAACAGCAGGAGGAGGAGTGTGACTTAGACAATGACGACATTATACGAGACTACTATGCAGAAAAACGCTGTCTCTCACAAAGGAGAAAGTCCCAAGGGTGTCCAGAAAGAGAACAATTTAGTGTACCGCTTCAGGAGACCAAGCTTATATTCTTCCCCGAAAGGAAATCGCCCGAGGACAATCTAATCTAAGAAGGGTGGTTAAACAGATAGTTCTCTCGGAACAACAATCTTCCATTTTTTGTTCAATGCTGTCCTTTTCATACTTGTCGACGATAACAAGGTCCGCAGTTTGGGGATATGAATTACAAGAACTGTACAAATACTTTCTTTCCCCTCAGAATTATCGGACTGAGTTGTCTGCCCTAAAATAAACTGTGAACGTTGAATATAAATCTAAAGTGAAATGACCAGAACTTCTCTTTGAGGTACAGGTTACCATAGCTACTTGAAAAAGACGTTGAATACATTTGCCTCTCACCGATGTGGTGGATAAACCTAGCCCTACCATAATCACTGCGATCATTTGGAATGAATTACCGAAATCGGAGTTGTTCTCCAGTACTTGAACATATTTTCAATCGGGGGTGTCATCTCCGGAGAAGGACAATCTCCTCGTGGAGAACACTTTTAGCGATATATAAATGTAATAGCTTCTTTGGTACCAAATTCGCATGAAAAAAATATCAGACAGAACCATTGTGATCTTTCAAAAACCTAAGTCTGTCCAAGATTTAACAGTGTTTCATACCAGTACATCTTAGGAAGAAAGTAAAAATAACTTAATCAGGGATAAAAAAATCCGAAAGTTCCAATCTAGCTGCGAACGTTTAAGATCAATGCAACTGAAAATAAACTACAAGCTGTATGCCGAAACCCTGTTAAGTTTTCGCCAGGGGATCTGAGGACTTACGTCAATAGTATTACATAGGACAGTCCATAATCGCCTCCCCCCTAATTACAGCTTCCTAGAGTACATACCTTAGGGTGTTAGGAAACCCAATCAAGGCGACCATTAAACTAAAAGATATTTGCCTTCCGAATAATTGTTGTAATAACTCAGTCCCGGAAAGACTGCGAAAAATCATGGTAAAACAATAGAATGGGTAGTAACTGGTCTGTTTAAGTCAACTTAAAAATATATTTTAAATCTATCAACTCCTCTTTATTGTGAAAGCGCTCCCGTGTTTGCATGAGGGGCTCCGATAAAATTCTTAGAACTGTCGTCCAGGAATTTTGAGGTTTTCCACTATATATCTAAAGATAACCCGGTATGCAAAACGCTCCTCAACCATGGCATGAAACACGGATATGTATATTTTCATCCCAAGAATTTGGTCGAAGCATCTTCTGAACAACATTGGGATATCCCAAAGAATATGTTTCCCATCGAACCTCACATGTAAATAGTGTATTTCGGGTATCCTACTACAAGACAAACACAGTCAGATAAAGCACACTCAGGGTGGTCGCCTTCAATATGACGGCTTTTATCTCAGATGGACCGTTTGTCAGAACTAAATAAATGTGTTTGGTATCACAGGTTGTCTCCACAGAAACGGCTGGACAGACTTAACTTTAAGGCGCTTAGATCCAGTAACCTTTTTATCAGGCAACATTTTATAACACTGGTTTGGATACGGTTAGCGTGAAAACAGGCTCCTTATCTTGAAAGGGTAAATGCATGTCCTGTCAGTATCTGTGTCTCAGTAACAAACACTTGCATTATTTGTGTCTATTGAATTAGTGAATAAATCATTGAACCCCTCAATGAATGTCTAGCTTTTTAACTCACCAAAAACAGCAACGACCGATACAAGCAAGAGCGCTTTCATTGCAGGTTTGGGACAGAATGACTGGTGCAAACAAACGACGCTGGAATTTCGACACCGTCAGCAGACTGTTTGTTTATATCCGCATTCGTCTGGCCAATCAACGATCGGAATGAAAACGTTATTTTCATTGGCGCTTGTTATCAGCGTACTCTAAGGCATTTGCGGATAGTGACTGGAACTGGGATCATATTAATAGTGAAAGGAGGAGAACCTAACTTTGGTGAGAAGGACAGGCTGGATAAATTAAACAAAACAGGTTCATTTCCTGTTTCCAATCTAAACCTTACTACCGGTTTGTGACGCTTTTGTCTCCTGCAAACCGCGTTACAAAAAACGCCGTATACTGACCACTGAGAAAGGAATAAAAATTGATTAATTATTCTGGAAAATTGCCGAAGCCAAAAACGCAAACGGTACTGTACATAAACTGATTCTCCCAGCACTCAAGCACCATAGATACGATGCAACAGCGGACAGTGTTCGGATTACAAGCATTCTTTTTTCAGTCTTCCCGTGTTTTATTGATAGGCTTTCCCAACACTTTCAATGTTCATTACTAGAGATGTATTGTTCTCTCTGGGCCGACCTGATCCACCTGAAACCTCACTCGCGAGAATGTCACCTCCATATTGCACACAGAGTGACGTATTTTGGTTGAATACCGCTGGAAAACAAAACGCCGGGAACGAATTTCTATGACTCGACGTTCCAATCATGATGAGCCGCCTTCATCAGGAGAGAAGCGATTGGGTTCTTTTGTGATTTCGAAATAGTTCTATCCCAAAGGCATTTACCCGTGTTATTCGAAAGGCCGAGCTATAAAGTTTTCTTCCCAAAAATAATTAGTTAAACTCAAGCACACCATTTAGCATGCCGGTCAGTATCCAGAATTACCGTGATCTCATCACCTACGGTATGGATCGGTGTATAGATCATTTGATAGAACCATATTAAAACAACAATTTCGACTGTTGAAGGCTCTGTAGAGTAATCTGTCTATTCTGTTTCACAAATTCCAGGAGTTGCTTTCTATATCTCACACTGATGGGTATAAAATGCTTGAAATTTACTGCAAGGCAAACCACATAGTCATAGCTTTTCCAGTTCTACCAGATCGTTGAACCGTTTGGGCATCGTGAACATTTCCTATATGATCATCGAACACTTTGCATAACATTTAATACAGCATTCGTTAAACAAGGCTCGTGGTGGTTGGACGAAATATCTCACTGCAAGGTTTTTAACCAAGCATGTGAAAAGTACGAAGGCTCTGTTTGACTCTGAGACGTGTGAAGAGGTAAAGCTTAGTGTCATTGAAGTTCAGGCTAGGTCATAAGTATGCCAAAGTGTAACGTAGGTAGTGTTCGCCTCAACTAACACCCTATCTTTCGTAATGGATTTTTTGGCTCCCAATACCTGTTTCAACGGTCTACAAGAAATTCAAAGGATCTCGACCAAACAATAAACGCAAAACATTCCATCAGGTAAAAACAACACTAGTTGGGGATAACTTGGTTTATATGTTGGCCAATGTGTTCATCAGTGCAATCTGATTGCCATTACTGAGTACCAGCCCTCAGGATATCACTTTGACTCTTTAACATTGAACTATATTGATAGGACTGAACAGTTTTCTCGTGCTAAGACCCATTCTGTCGGACCACGTAGTGTTAGCTGAATGCCACTGAGTTACAACTTGTGCGGTGACTAGAACAAGAGGAATTAGCTGATCCATCCCACTGCAGACTGCAAATAATTAAAAGTTTGGTTATGTAAGAAGCTCCCGTCCTTCTCATGAAAAAATAAGATACGTCGATAAAACTTGCTCAAACTCTCTTCTTAATATAAGACAGTGACAACTCTTCACGAAGGAATTTACCAATCTCGATTTCACCTCCATTTCATTTACCTCAGAGAGAAAACCTAACACGAAGAAATAATCGATCAAACATTTAGAGCACGCCACATTTGTTCTATGTGAATCCAACCGCTCATACATGGCCAAATCATCTGGGAATGCCGTTATTAACCAGGCAACGTCACGGCCGGTGACAACTTTCACTACGTGTGAGTGGAATGTATGGATGTAGCCCTGTTTCAGCTGTCCAAACAGACAGCGAGTTTCGACCAGATTTCAGCTAATCTGCTGAGAACACTTCCTATTTTGTTCCAAGTGGTTTTTGAAACTCCGAGTGATCCAAGCCGCAGCTTGAATTCATTTCAAACGGATGTGATTTGGAAGTTCCAGAATTTCTTCCTTTTAGTGAATTCATGTAGCGTTTTCAAAGGAAAACTGATGCCACACCCAGCATGGTGCTGTTCATTTCAACTTGCAAACTTGACGCCTATGTATTCGGTTTTTGGTTGTGCCGAACTTGTATTTACAGACCATTAGGTGAAGATTAATCAGCCTTCAGGCCGATCTGAATCGTCTTGGGTGAGCATCCATATCGGAAATCGGATGTCTATGTTTGCATGCACGTGTCCGCAGGTCAGAAATAACCTGTCAGGTCTCGTCCATGGGATCTTTTAACTTGAAGTGCTCGAAACTCTACACCTAAAGGATACCGTCATGCTGAGTTGCTACGGCATTTTTTCACCGATGTGATAAATCCGGCTGGTGTAAAAGGCAGATGGGGGTCTTTGAACATCAGGTCTACGGTGCACCCTACGTTGTATGAAACCATGTATCCTTGAAAGAATACAGCTTAGAAAATGCGGCTGGGTTGAAAGTTTATGTAGAAACCAAAATGTCGAGACCTCCAAACAGTAAGCATATTCTGGTACAATTCCGCGCAAGAAAGCAGTGAGTGTTGGAAGGCGAAAGAGGTATATTCATCTATCGTCAGCAATGGCTAGCTACAAAGATTCAAATCACATTGGAAAACCCACGGCCAGGTGAAGCGAATCCGGTATCCACTAACATAGTGAGTCACTGAAAAAATTGCCATTATTGTAGCCTGACTCTTTACCTAATGATGTGTAGTGCGGATAAAGACATTCGACCTTCCCCGTAGAGAGTAAACACAAACCCTGTGTTGAAAGATGAGCTGCGTTCTCGAAATAGCTCCTCTAACACATACCCGGTATTTGAACGAATGCAAATAGTGGACGTGAACTTTTTCGCAGAACATAATGCGAGTGGGACATGGTCCGGGTATCAACAGTTCAAAACTCCAATAAACGAAACCCTCTGCCGGATTTTTCGGAACTTCGCGCATCGCCATTTCACCACGCTAAAAATAAATGAAATGATTGCTCGTGGGTATTGGAATGTAAGTCTGCAAAGCCTCTGTAGACTGAACATGGCACTCTTAAAGACATTGTGGCCCTTACGAATATCTTCTATCAGGGTTTGACTGTTCCAGATAATTGTTCGGGTTCCCCTGTTCATATTTCCAAGCTCTTTGAAGTTCGCAGAATGGTGATAACCGAAGGAGGGGTTTGTCGGAGATGACGCTACCTTCAGAGGATTATTCATCGAGTAGTTTTGTTGGAAGTTGGCGCGGTTCAAAGGTACGAATGTGTACATTCAGTGTGTGTTGGTAAACCACAGAAAAGCGCAGAACGATTCAGATAAGTTCATCCAAGTGTAAAAAAAATTGAAGGATGGAGAAAATACGCAGGAATTCGGTCCTAAACGGTCAACAATGACTAATACTATCAAAGAGACATCTTAGTACCGAAGGACGGTTTCGGTCCTTCTCGTAAGTCCATGAGAAAACCACTGCGCAAACTGCATAACTTCATGGGACCGATGAATCTGCCAGGTGTCCTTCGTAAGAAGTTCAAGTTGCGAAAATAGTTCCAATGAACGAAACTCCTGACGCGAAACCATCATCACATGTTTCGGTAAAAGCCAAATTGTTCATTTAGTGGATCCGCGTAAATTATGCGACCCTCATCGTCTAGGTTGTCAGTCTTAATAAAACAGCCGATATCAGATCAAGCAACGTGAACTGCGCAGTCGGAGGATACCGGGGCTGCATTTCGTCTAGGTGAAGGATGATCACACGGCCTGTCAACCACGCTTATACCGGTAGTAGAACGATTTCAAGGTCAAAATGGAATTCACTGATGGAAGCTCATGAAAGTTCAAATCGGTATTTTTAGTTGATTATCTTATTCTGGCCAGCCAAAATATGAAAAGATTTCGTCGTCTCAAATAAATTTTTGACCGATTGCACAGGTGGTACAAAGTTGTTGCTAGTTGGCTATGTCCCGTTGACTATGTTGCATAGTCATGAGCCAAGGGGGTCTTTTTCGTCTGATCAGTAGAGCAAATCTACGCTGAAAAGTCAAGAAAACCATTCATCCCTATTGAGAAGCATCAGTGGTGCGCATCTAACGAAACTCAGAGAGTTCCGAATGCGAGATCTTTAGGCCAGTGGTTGAACACTGAACCGTCCGGCTACGGGGGGCTGAACAGTAGCCTGACTAGCTCCATATGCTGTATGAAGCTTCAAAACAATTCCTACTACACTGGGAAGTCAACAGTTCAATACAAAACATTCAATCGCTGATTTCTGAACGATGCAACACCCAACAGAACGTAAGGAGAGTTCTCGAATTGCCAAGTGTTTTATCTAGTCGATTCTAGCTAGTATGAACAGCTTATGCTGACGGATTCGGATCCGTAGTAAGTCGTGCTCAGTTGGATATATTGTAAAGTATCGGGGAAGCATGTCGAGTGGGTTGGGTTGTTGGAAAAACGGTGGCCCAATTGTCCACAATCAGGATGTCAGCTTACACAAAGCCATAGGTGTTCGAAAAAACGACTGAAAACAGCTGATTAATGGCGCTTTCAAACAAGAACTTTCGAACTATCCACTTTTGCATAGACACACTTATATGCCCGTGAATGGATTACTTTTTATGTCAACCAGAACTACAGCCATGTAGCTTGAGATGTTAAATCAGGAGAAAGCGGTTAAATTTCAGAAAATGGCAAGCTCCGGTGAACATGTCTTCACAGTCAACATTCATGATCAACAGAGTAAACTGGCAATATGTATGATGTTAGTGTAGCTATATTTTCTTGGCAAATTTTATTCATAGATTATGAAACGGAAGATCACGCTCTGCAAACCTATACATAAGGCGGAAAGACGCTGGAATCTAGACGCACAGCTGAGCGTGCAGCAATCACTGCTTCCTAGTTACTCCGAAATAACCGAGATATGATGGGTCAACCCAACAAATATATTGCCCTGCTTTGAGGCGGGAGTATGGTCCCGCTGAGTCATCCCGGCTAACTTGCATATGATCCGTGTCAGGGGCAGAGATGCCTCAGTCCGGGAGTATGGTCCCGCTGAGTCATCCCGGGTTGGCTAACTTGCATATGATCCGTGTTAGGGGCAGAGATGCCTCAGTTAAAGCTAGCTTCAACACTGCGAAATAACAAGGTGGAAATTTTAATGGGGTGTGGAAGTTGCAGCTGTAAATCGGCGGTTTTTTTTAATATTCATCGTGAATCCGAGTACACGGAGCACGCGACATCTGGCAGCTACACATATCCGCCATTCCCATGGCAGTGATTGGCTCAACTTAGCTCAGCACCGTAGACAAAGGAAACAGAACTCGACTAAGTTATTTGAACATATGCTTGTTAATACTCATTGAAACGGGCCTTTTCAGGTAGACAAATGCAACGCAGGAACTATCCTTGGGGCTGGTGCTAAAAGTGTAGTAACTACAGAGCCTAGTAAGTGGTCTGCTCCAAGTGATATATTGTTCACCAGTTTGAATCATTCCTGTCTAGTATAACTTTTCGAGTCTATGAAATTGGAGGTTCATGAAGCCTGCAGGTTTCATGACTTGATATGTGCCAGTTCGGCCAGACACAATTCATATACACACGCTCCGTCACGCCGCCATTGTGAAAACGAGGAAAAAGTTCGGGTTGAGTTTTTTTAATTTAATCATCAGTCATGCGGTCAACACATGTTCGCCTAAGTAACGATGATTGAAGGGACCTTGGGTTATCCCACAGTTTAGCAGTGATGCGATACTCCATCGTCTTTGTAGTTGTGCGTTGAAAAACCACATTTTTCCTTTTGTGCCTATGAATTCGTTCCCCACACCAGCTCACGCAACACCTATTTTAAGTCTAGACGGGGCAATTTGCAAGTCCAACTTCAAAGAAAAACAATCGTGCGTTCTCTGTCGCCAAAATGTGATGGGAGGCACCTGCACTGTGTTGGAATAGGTTTCCTCGATTTCCAATTTATCAGTCTGAACAAGGTGTGATAATAAACATGGGTTAGTTGCATGCTTTTGGTTGATTTTAGAAGAAAACACAGAGGTTTGCGAGTATACGGCATTGGCTGAGTTTTCCCTGAGAAATGCAGCCAGCAAATTTGGAATAGCATTATAAAAATGCTAGAAGCTTTACAGGCAATATCTAATTTGTTTGCCGAGGTTTGTGAATAGTGGGTCAAGGCGGTCTCATGGCTTTTTTGGTGGTACATAGAGGGCTCACTCTGAACGACTCAGCCGAATCGAACTGTCAGCTGGCATCGATCAGGTGAGCGACAATCGCACTGCTCAAGTGCCTGACCATTTTGGTTCACAGGCGGCTTGGTTTGTGCTCACGAATTCCATCGGGCACGCACTGCATCGTGCGACTCGCAGTTTGGTGAGTTCTGGCAAACAAACGGTGGGCACGCGCTCGGTCGAGTGCTAACTGTTTTTGTTTGTAAGAAAGCGTGAGCACATTGTTCTGGAAAAATTACTGACCTATTCCCCTTAACAAATGTTATATGGACGGTATTTTTATCGCTTTTGAATGTGATAAGACAGTGACGGACATTCTTCAGTCTTCTAACCCTACTTCCACTGCCCTGGAATTTTCTGATAGCAAGTTCCATCTGCTGGAGGTACCGCTGGCGAGAGGGTGGACTAGTTAAGAAGGGTACACATCGTAAATCAGCGTGAACAGATCAGCACGCAAATTTCCAGGTTTGTTGATATGAAGTATTAAAGAAACATGATCAAATGTCTAGTATATAGAGCCCAGCCAATCTGTACCGCTAATAAACTGGATGCCGAACTGCAACATGTCTGCAAAAGCCGGATGCAAGAGGGAACAAAGAATAGGGACAGTCATAGTGTCAGAGGTTTGGTAGACAATCAGTGGATTTATTGCTGGATAACGTTTCACTTTTGACACAAAAGCTTCGTCAGGCCAAGTGAGTAAGCAAGCAGGTTGGTCGGGTTCTAAGACAGTCAGGAATTAATCCGTGAGATTTCTTATGACTAACCGACTTGCTGGGTATCGGTCTGAAGTTCCTGTTTGTTGGTTAATGGGGATGACTAACACCTACGATAGATTGGTTGGAGGGGATTGTCTTCGTGTCGAACGTCTAAGACATAATCTTCTTGGAGGTCGTTCACCTGTTCATCAAGGGGTGCCCGGACGACTGGTCTGGGGTTTGAAGTGGTGAATTGAAACTTGGATTCTGTACGTTTAGACCCAAACCGTTTTGTTGATCACTGCACACCAGCTCGTGGCTAATCTGAAGCCGCTCTCCACACACTTGCTAGTTCTACACTCTCTATTTCCGGACTGCCTCAAAACCCGATCATCCTGCTTACTTACTCGCTTGGTCTGACGGTGCGAAACGTTGCCCAGGAATAAATCCACAGATTGTTTACCAAACCTCCTTGAAACGATGACCACCCAAACGATCCCAACCATTTTCCAATTGACTGAATAGGGAGAGTATTTAGTTAACAAAAGCAAGAAATTCAGACCACGACACAAAGCAGATCACGAGCAGACAAATTAGACTCCAAGTGAGATAATTATGGATAGCCAACCAGATCAGAGTTAACAGATGATCCTCACAAACTACATAAGCGCAAGTACGACGAGAGCTACCCACCCAATTGCACATTGGTTGTACCGAAGCACAATTCGCCTGTGCAAAGACCATCAGCAGATGAAGATAGCATGTGATTGGTGGGTCCTCTGGTTGGTATATAACTGGCGAGCATCTCAACACTAGCATGCTTCATCCGGCACATTGATGAACCGTAAAATTTAGCGCATGCCATGCATCCGAAGGGTAAGAATCAGCAAGCAACCACGGCAAAAGGTCATCATAATGATTCTCTCAGTGCTCCCTATATTTGTCCAATTTTTTCCGGATAAGCTACAACGGCAAGCAGGTCAACAAAAGGCGGTTGTATACAGCAACCCTAGATGGAGCGAAAAGCAAACGCCTACTACAAACTGGCTCACCAAAATGAAAAAAATATGAAGACTTCCCATCATGGAAAAAGCCTATATGATGGCCACCTATTATGGATTGTATTGCTTCAGGATCGTCATACTAAGATGGGAAAAGGGAAAGTTAGGTGAACACATGTTCGCGGAGTATGCTTTCTGATCGACATAGATCATATGTAGGACCAGACGTTATAAAGGTTATGGTAAGGCAGACACGGAGGTAGGAAAATACAGAGGACGGAGGCCTCCTATCACCCACATAATTGTCTGCATCAGGTGAAAGATGTGCACCTGTGTATGCTATCTTCAGTCGAGGAGGAATGGAAAGAATGCACAAATTTTGGGTGAGTCGGGTAAGAGTAGCCTTGGCGATCACAACACTATGTAATCTAACTGCTTTGGCATCTGGGACACGATCCGAAATGCATTGATCCAATCAAAGACCTCCCTTATCGATTAACTAGGGCTTGCCTTGGCCGGCTCGCGTTAATTAGATTTGGTTCTATATATGGTTCGTACCGACCAGATAACTGCACACAAGCGTTCCCTTTCCCAATGACCTGTTTTATCGTGAAAAACCACACGAAGCTGCTCCTGTTTCAACAAATGTCAACGACGTATTGGTCAGTCCCAGTAGTATTTTTGTATGTAAGATCAAACTGAGAACCGAACGAAGCCCGTCATGCGTCAACCAAGGGAGATATCGTCAAGATAGTCCAGAATACGAGCGCGTGCGACTACACGTTCCTGCAGTTCCGTAAGCAAATGAGCATGACGGTCACGATAGTCATGCGTTCCTTATCAGTTTGCACATAAGCACGAACTAATTAAAATAAGCCCCATATACACACTAACTTGGTTTTGACAGGAGAGTCGAATGAATCCAGTTGAATCTTTAGCTTATGACAGCCCGCTTAGGTTCAAGTAGACTTGACAAATACGCCTACAAGATAAGTTCCCCAAAGAGTGAAACCAGTCGTGGGCTGTCGACCTTATGAGTAGTGTGTTATGTCCAAACAATTACAATTAGTCTCTTTTTACAAACTTATTTTAACCATCTGCTCGGAAGGGTACTGTATGTTGTACTGAATGGTGTACTTGGTTATCGAGCACGCTAACCCACGTAGTAACCAAATGGGAAGCCTTAGACCTACGGTAGACCATTATTCAAACAGGATGATAATGTTCGATCAGCAAGAGTGAAACAAAACACGGGCAATGGGCAAGATAACAATACGGATAGTGATGATCAGTTCGTAATTAGTACGAATGTGCAAGTACAAGAGGGTGGTGTACGTACATAGCATGTGTGTGTGAGGGTGAACGGACGTGTGCGTTGTTTTGAGAATAAAGCTGTTGCTAAGTTACCACAGGAACATCACAGATATATCGGTGTCTACTAGACCCGAACACCAATGGCTCACGTCCGAATGTTGGGTATTTGACAGGAACATCACAGATATATCGGTGTCTACTAGACCCGAACACCAATGGCTCACGTCCGAATGTATGGGTATTTGTATGTGTGTGTGTGCGAAAAAAAGAGATAAAGGAGGCAGGAAAAAGTGCTCTGTCAGAACGCGAGGTAAGTAAATAGTCCGGCAGTGAAAAGCGGACTGGAATGGATTTACCGTAGATATGTGGTCGCTGGGATGGGTTTTGGTAGTAGGCGAACCGAAATCTAGCTACCACTAAGACTGGCGGGGCGGGAGTAGAGAGGTAACCACCATCAGATCGGTAACGTGAGGC
This sequence comes from Opisthorchis viverrini, assembly GCF_000715545.1. NCBI lineage: Eukaryota > Metazoa > Platyhelminthes > Trematoda > Opisthorchiida > Opisthorchiidae > Opisthorchis > Opisthorchis viverrini. Next base: position 1,243,706 of record NW_008751660.1, read on the forward strand.
TTAGCTAATAACCGGTGGGTGTTAAATGGAGGGAGGGAGGGGTAGCCATCGCCCAAAACTGAAAAACTACAATATCGGGCTCTGGCGCTCGGACTATCGTGGCTGTAGAAAAATAGAAGCAATGTGTACAGATAGAAAAAAACTTGAACAAGGGAAACAACATTTGGATCACGCATCCCTGGCTCAATTCATGAGAGATCACACGTAACCACCTCCGCTTTACGATTGCAGCGGTACAGAGGAAAGTGTGCAAGTGCAGCTAGTCAAATGTAATGTGAATCTAGAAATTTGAGGTGAGGGTGCAACCCGATGGGGTCATGTAAGGTACAGAGACGCTCAGAATCATACACCATAAACAGCGGCATAAGAGCCACATCCGGTTAGTACGGAATTTGATTCTGCATGTATTGGATCACATCGTATGATTTTCCGCGCCAATGCGCTAGGCATGTTCGCAACACACGTCTATAGCTGGCGGCCGCTTCACGATCGGTCATTTCCGGCGCGAAACGTTGTCGAAGCAATTTTATCGTCTGACCTCGGAAACAAGGCAGCCCCGTGTCCAGCATCAGTGAAACCAGGGTAACTATGGCCTCTTGGTAAGGTCTCACAGCCAAGTAGGCTTGGACGGAAAGGGATTCGAACCACCGATAGGGAGGGCTTTCCAACCTTCCGCCCATGATCATCCACATTTCCTTGCTGAGTTTGATGTCTGGTTCCCAACCGAAGTTTCCGCCCGGGCTACTTTCGAACATAAAACCGAAATCTGTGGAAAACAGAAAAATGAGAAACGTTAGAAACGTGTCATACATGAATGTCGACGTGGTCTAGTGGAGCGGATTGCCACAAGCTGATCTGGCGATCTGGATCGTGGCAGCCACTCGTTTGTCGCTACTAATCTCTAACAAGTGAGCTCAGTATGTGGTTGCTCCTGTAAGGGGAATCACCGACGGAAAAAGAAAACC
>NW_008751660.1:1245571-1269008 GCF_000715545.1 Opisthorchis viverrini
GTCATGCTGTCGATGAGGATGATGATGCAACAAAAAACGAAACCACCAAGTGGTAGCTCACCTATATGGATCAGGTGGCCATGCTTGTCAAGCATGATGTTTCCGTTGTGACGATCTTTGACTTGGAGTAAATAACAAAATACACTGTAGGCAGCCATGCTCATGATGAAATTTCGACGCGCCTGTGCAGAAAAAAGAAAAATGAGGAAACAGGAGGAGATCAAACCTATACATAGAGACCGCAACAAACATATGTGACCAACCAAGTTTCCCACCAAAACTCGACGAAGTGGAACAATTTCCGGTTATCATTTGATGCGCACAATCACAAATGAAGGCAAGAATTTACGAGGAGAGGTGAAACTGAGAAAAACAATTCTGAAAGAACTGTAGAATGAGCACGACATCAACATAGGACCGAGGATAAGCATCGCCACAATGAGACGGCTTTTGATGGTGAGTCCCGTCTTATAACTTCTGCAGACACTTTGTGGCGCATCCGTTGAGCACCTAGAGGACATTTTAACCACCAGCTTCAATCCATATGTTGCAGCAGCAGTCTGCTTTATTTTTAGGTTACGGACTTTTGAAAATCTGTCACCTCGGTGCGACAGTGTGCGCCATACGCTTTTAATCACACTGATCACCACTGACATTGACAGAGACCAATATGAGCACACTGGTGTCCCATCGCTGTAGGAACATGTATGTTGATCAACTCAATAGCTTCGCTTGAACAAAAAGAAGCACTCTCGATGAACGAAGAATCGTCTTGCATGAAAATTCCGTCCCCCATCTACTGGTGAGAATGCGAGACGATAGTAACTCTGCCGCCATCCGAGTGTATGTGTTAGAGTCTTGAGCACCGATAAAAATAACCAATTTACTCGTTCCGGACGCCAAATAACCCACCGGATCGAAATCGACTGCTGTGAGAGTGCCGCATGCATCTGATCCATCTATAAGAATCCTCATTTCATCACCAGTGACGGAATGGCTCCAAGGAAGACTCCACGTGAACAGTGGTTCGTTCAGTAATACTGGTTAATATCAGGAATTCACATCCGCACATTGCGGTACAAGGACGGCCCCTTTTATACGAATAGAGAGGTGAATTGGATACTTCAAAAGGACGAAGTAGAGGTTCACCATTCTCCGTTCATCGATAGCCGACACCGCTATGTCGCGCGATTTTACTGAAACGACCCATACTCTTTATCTCCACCCGATTAAGAACACGTGAGTGGAACCAGCATGCGGAGCGTAGAAAGCAGTTTAGGTCCATGACTCCGGTAAGCAGATTTCGTGAGGCGAGGACGAAAAGACAGTCGTTAAAACACCACAAAACGGGTAGAAGTTTTGAGAAGAGCTGCACCGAATTCACTGTTAAAACCCCCTCAATAGGACAGTACCCACGCATGGTCCTATGTTTGTGTCGTGGCTACTTTCCACTTCTGCTAATCTGATATAAGTTAGTCCAAGACGTATTGCCGTGAAATCTGGAAATCCCTCCTGATGGTATCTGGTACTTGGTGAGCAAAAATCGTTCAATCCCGTTCACGAGCAGTCGCGTTGTCGCGAAAGACACAGGCGCCGCGGGAGTTACCATCAGAAAGAAGTACGAGGGTCAATTCGCTCAAGCCTCGATAGCAGTCGAGATGCGGAGATCGAACCACGGACCTTCTAGTTGGTAAATTTCCACCATAACCACTGAGCTATCCGGAACTTCAGGGAATAGCGCTGAGTCCGATCGAAATGGGTCGTATATTATGGCGATGTATCACCATAATAATTGAACGCGAAAGTGTTTCAAGGTGCTTGATGGGTCAACAGGCACAACTGAAGCAGGGTGATGATGGTGACTGCAAGAAAAATCACATGACATGACCTAACATTTCATTAAGGCCAAGTTAATTAGAGAAATTCTGAAGGCGTTAGAATACAGTAGAAAAACACGAGACATTCAACACAGGTGTTCCGGACCACGCACACATATTGAGAATCAAGAAATAAAACAATAATCGTACCAGCTGGAAGGACGGGGTTGTTTCGCTTCCGAAGGTGCTCAAGAAGTAGTCGTACATGCCACTGTCAGTTTGTCGGCCAATTTGATCGCGAGACTTGCTATCAGGCACACATTCAATAACTCCACGCTGTGAAGGGGAAAGTAAACAACAAGAGAACACTACATCCAGCGTTTCAGCAGCTGAAATACCTATTCCGCGGTCCCGAGGACGATACTACTTGGTTTTTGTGAAAAGATGCGGAAGGCGTAGATAACCGAAAATTTTGACATGTAAAACATGGATCTTCAGCGATAATTATAAGCCTACGGCAATTCACAACTAAATGGACCGTTTGCAAGACTCACTAAGTTCATTGTCATGCCACACAATCTTACGAAAAAAGCGATATTCATTACCCGGGACGAAAAGGAGGGTAGAAGTAGTTGGTATCGAAAGCTACAGTCTACAGCGTTCCACAGTGAACGATACACAAACCGAGTACGTGTTTCAACGGATGGATGGATCGAAGAAAAAAGGCACGAAAACTCACTCCCGGAGCGGTCGCCACCACTTTGTACGGATAGACGAAAAGCTCCAGGCCACACCTTTTGAAAATGTTTTTGAACAGTTGAAGAACTTGCAAAGCCAAAATGTCCTGTAGTAAAACGAAAAACACGAACTTTTATGGGCGACAAATGGTAGGAGTGCTCAAAAACACGAAAAAGGTTGTCAGATGGGTAAATTCAAGCTGCAAACGAAGTTGGGCTGCCATACAACAAGAGATGAACGAGAATAGTGGGAAATTCGGCCGGATCCACGGTACTGTAAGCGCGCCAGTAGCGAATCGTAATCGATCTGTTGTAGGCAACATAACAGACCGGCCACATCTTAATGTTAATAGCTATTGAAAAGATAGCCTCTCCTAAAGCGATCATGTACAGTAGAAAACTCAGGCCAGACTCGGAAATAGGCTATGATTTTTATTGAGTCACGTGAGCAATCAGCATCTCACGGAACGAAAACGACAGATTGGAACGTCCAACGATTTGTGGGAATCGGGGAGATGCGTTTTTGGTGTTCAAAAAACTCATCAGATCATGCTTTGCATATTTTTGGAAACCCTAGAATTCGATCGACTAGATTTTATCCTATTGTGGTTTCGTGAAGATAGTGGCTGTGGTGTTCATCGACAGCTAGGAAACAAAATTCACAGGCCGGATCAGCGTGCGAAACGGGGATCCGCAAGCTCACATGGGCCTCAACAAAGCGGGAGACAAGTCTTCCAAGTATTGTCCCATTACGCTTCTATTTTTCAGTATCTTTTCGCATCAAGGTTTGATAAAAGTCCCAAAGAAGACCATCTAGCACAATTGGACTGCATCCAGATGTGAGGCCCGTCGGATCAAGGGTGACCAGAGTGAAAGAAAACAGTAATGCAATAAACAGAGAGGTGACCTCCATATCTCATAGTCAAGTTAAATGTTCGAAAAAAAACACAAGAATACTACAGCATGCATTCGAAAAATGGTAACCCGTCGCCAACGGACGTTCGACAGGCCATCGTCATCAAACTCCTCAAGCACTTCGAATTCCCTGACTTAGACCACTGCCCCTCCACTGCCCCAAAAGTCTAACTGTCGCTAACCTCAGTACCTCTTCAGGCACACACTGTAAACTTGCCAGGCTGCAGAAGCGAATGAATGTGACAGACCCCAGGGTCCAATAGAATTCTGCCTCATCATAAATTGTCACACAGTTTGCAAACGTATGGGCTCACCGAGGCATTTGCTTATCACACCAGTGCTTTAGTAACATGCGCCGAAGTACTTAATGAACCCAAATAGTTGGTCCCCTCCAAATATGTTGCCCGAAGAAACGGGGTGAAAGGCACATACCATCCAATAAGCGCTTCAGGGGGAAGAGACGGATAAAATGTTTTTCTGAAGGACGGTCGCTGCAGGGGAGGTAAGTGCACGTAAAGACATTCTTAAACATCTTAAGATGTGCATACAGATTAAAAAGCTGACTCCTGTGTTATCGCCAAAAAGGATAAATGACCGCAATGTGTACTTGCCTGTCGCACATCATCACCAACTTTGAATATGCAGGCCTGCATTTGGCTACCTGAACTTCCAGCGAGTTGCTTATCGGTTAAGGACGGACGTCTCGAGGATTGGGCTGTCAACGGTTGCCGCGACCGCGGACGGGATCCGAGGGTACTGGGTTTAACGGGTACTGGGTACGCAGATGGGCTTGGTTTGCGAGTTTGCAAACTATTGCGGCGACGAAATTTGGTACCCATGTGAGGACTGAAATGAAGCAACGACTGCCTTGATAAAAAAGCATCCTTAAGAATCCAGCATCAGCTAATACTCAGGCTTGCAGAACAGCTACCCTTAAACAATTTGAGGTACTGGGTACGCAGATGGGCTTGGTTTGCGAGTTTGCAAACTATTGCGGCGACGAAATTTGGTACCCATGTGAGGACTGAAATGAAGCAACGACTGCCTTGATAAAAAAGCATCCTTAAGAATCCAGCATCAGCTAATACTCAGGCTTGCAGAACAGCTACCCTTACAAAAACAATTTGATTGGTAAGGCTCATAACTCTGCTCCGGAGCAACCGCTAGGTGGTGGGCTTCGAAAGCCCATAGAAGACTCCTCACTACATGGACATGCTCACTTCGTTAGTGTTGCGGTTGCAGAACAACCCGGTTGCAATAGAATGGTGTAGGGTAGGAACTCACTTTGCTACGATTAAACAGCATTTTACGGATGAAAGTCGTACATCTGATGCTTGGCTGTAATTCAAAAGTCAGTGGCGAGCAGGCTCTTTCACGGACTGGTCAAAAATCATTTGTTCACGTATTTCGTAGATTACTTCTTAGTTCTTGAGATGCAAGCGCAGTTGAAATGTACTGACTCCCATTAGGAAGGAACACCAACGACAAAAACGTTCCTGTGGGTGAATTAGTTGTCATCGGGATCCCCAAAACACTAGACAAGGTCCCTAAGATAGAGGCGTGTAAAATGTCGAGGCCACTCGCCGAACAATGGATGGTAAGTCAGTACACACACAGATAAAGTCGCTAAACGAGTACAGTAACTCAGTTTGAGCCCTAGACGTAGTAATTTCGCATAAGCCAGAGCACTGTGCCATACGGCAAGAATACCGAAGGCAGGGAGGACCAGGACCAGAAACACACCAATGATCATCGTGAGGGGGCCAAACGATGTTGTTGCCTGAAACCTCACCTGCACGAGTCTAGTCAGCATTGACTGGATCATCGTGAGGGGGGCCAAACGATGTTGGATGCCTGAAACTCACCTGCACGAGTCTAGTCAGCATTGACTGCTAAGCTTCCCGCCTTCAAAAAGAGTACGGTGCATTCGGTCTACCTGGAGCAAGAAGCACCTAGGGTTCTACAACGGCCTGGTTGGTACAACGGTTTTCGCAGTGTTTATGTATCCTTCTTGAATACTGGAATAATTCTGGAGGCGAGTCACTCCATAGATGCTTTTCCTACACTCCAATTAGCGCACAAAGCCCTGTCACACATTGAGCCTCCTCCTCTTCTTTGGACATGGCTAGGTGGAATCCGTCCACGCCTGGTATCTTTTCCCTTCTTAAAAGAGGTAGTCCGCGTTTTATTTCTTCCTCTGATGGATACGTAAGGTTTGCAGCCCACCAAATAGTGCACCGTTAACGAGACGAATATTGTGGAAGGCCAGTTTGGGTCCTTCAAAGGACTTAGTCTGTCGTTCAAAATGGCGTTTTGCACATGATTTAATGAACGCTCTTTTTACCTTGGCCGTTTCGCCGACAGTTATCTTAATTTGGCCAGTTGATCGGATGACGCGATACAAAAAACTGTTACCATTTACGGAAACCACCTATCATACTTCGCTTCGGTTTTCCATCATGCTCGTTTTCNAACGCCTCGCCTGAGGATACTGTGTGTTGTCGTACTAGTTCCCTGCTAGTATATATTTATTGCCATTTCTCAGGATTAATGATTTCGACGACACTTGGTGACCATTTGATCTTCTACGAAAATTCAAACGAACAGCCTTGAACACTGCGAGTATAACTCCCTTTTCGTACTGACCAGCATCATCCGAGTGTTGTGTCGGTTTCTTACAAATAGATTCTGAGTAGGCTAAGATCCATACTGCTAGGTTGCAGTAGCTACCCTAAAATGGTAGATTCACTTAATTTTTGTTGATCTGTGAGCGGATTCCTAGACGTGCGAGCATGGTGGGCGTGATCGGAGTTAAGTTGTGCGTTCGTTCCACAACTAACTCACCTACGGGGATAAAAAACAAACTTCCTGAGCAATACTATACTGTCAACATTATGATCACCCGGAGTATGCTTCATTGGCGCAACAAAGATTGACAGAAGCGTATTGTTTTGTGGAATATCCGTGACGAAGGCTGACCGAATTGAAAGACAAACTCTTACTACTCGATTACAGACAGTGAGAATGACGTAGGTGACCGCCGCAGATGCGTGGACACAGGAAGAACAGTGAATTGAAACCGCTCAGTCCAAAATAGCTGTGGATGTGAAGTGAGTAGAACTAAGCTCAAGTCATGTTCTAAACTTAAATTTATGGTGAAACCGATAGAATAGTGGCGCGCTTAGAACACAGTAATAGAGATAACCGTTCTGTCCAGTTTATCAAATGTAAAACTGTACAAAGGGTACGTCGGTTGCAGCTGCTACAATGTTAGTCCTCGGAAAATGGCGGACCGTGACAGACAAAGTAAAGCGTTGAAGGCGATGGCATAATCAGCTAGTTCGGAAAATGGGCAGCTACGCATTGAAGCCGATTGCTTTGGGACGTCAGCGCCACTGACCACGCGATTGAGTCGTCTCCCAGTGTCAGTGACTATTGGTGAGTTGAGTCCTGGGCTCCACACCCAGGGAGGCGGTATTTGTCGAACCAACTGAGTTTACCCATTGGTATTTTCATAATTTGTTACCAGATAATTGAACGTGCACCTATTGGTCGCTTCTACTCAGCACAGGTTTGAGCAAAATGAACTCCGTGTGGTAGACAGTCCTCTGGCACACGAAGTACATGCCCTAACCGGGCAAAACATACAAAGTGTGTGCAGCTCACCCATCAGGGGTTCTTTTTCCTAAAATCACCGGGGTGTACCTCAACAACGAAAGTTCGATGTTCCCATCAAATCTAACCAATGCTTCGAGGACACCGACATTGACAGTTCGTACGTCCTCTGGGCCTAAAGGCCACGTTCCTGATACATGAAGCAGTATGAATCACACCACTGAAATGTATACTCTGCCCTTTACAGAAAAATGGACGTCAGTCATGGCTAAAAGTGTCGTAAGTTGGCAAAAGCTTCCCTAACCTTCCAGATTCGAAATGACTTGCCTCTCTGAAGTATCTGAACCAATATCGTCCGCATACTTAATTTCCGTAACCGAAAGCCTCGGGAGTATTCTAATCCCCGAGGTTTCAGAGGTAGGTCCAGGAATTTCAAGCAGCGCGTCAACAAATTTGAAAAGGAATGTCTCACACCACTGGATGTGGTGAAGTCAGCTGAAATATTGTTCTATACTAGGGCGAGATGGCCCAAGTGGTAAGAGCGCGAATTTACCGACCGGAAGGTTCGTGGTTCGAATCCGACCTCCGCCTCTCGACTTCCCCTGTCTAGGCTTGGGCAACCTGGCAGTATCCCAGCCCTCGTGCTTCCTTCGGGTGGCATGGCAAATAGGCATCGAAAGGGTGCTACAGCCGAACGCTTTCTTTTCTTTCTTTCTTTCTATACTAGCTCACATGAGTTCACATACAGTGCCCTCATAATTGACATAAGTTTGATAGAGAGGTATTTGATCGCCAGACACCACCGAAGTTTGACAGTTGGCACAGTCAAAAGCAGCTTTCAGCCTAGGAAAAACTACCAACGTGAGACGTTTGAAAGTGACGCTGTTCAAGAAGTTGTCCCAATGCATATATAAGTCGGTACATCCTCGGCCAGGAGGAAAGTCAGGTTAATATATAGATGAATGTCTCTCGGTAATCCTGGACCAAATAATTCCAGAGAACCTTGGACACCACGGCTGACCTACGATTGTTTTCGCACAGTTTGAAGACTAGGATGAATGTCGTCCCAAATCTTCCTTTGTAGGATCGTCGGACTGCTCACCAGGACCTCATCATTTTCTTTGAAGACTGCGCCGTGCACACTATTCTGGCCAGGCGTCTTGTTAAATTGCGGGAATGATATCTCATGCAGGCTTTCTGATATTGATGGCGGCTGATGTGGATATCCCATTCAGGCTAGTTGGGTTCACCCAGAGGCTACACTAAAAAAGACCATCCTGGATGACGGTTTTGTGAGTAAATAGCCGTTCAGTCTTTTCCACATACCGTTTTGCTGAAGCTGTCTTCTTTTGGACAACTGATTGAATCAGCCGAAGCTACTGTGGTAGGGGCAGGCACGACACCTGGACTGTGGACGTCAACAAAGAATCGAGGAATTTTTGTGAGAACCCAACGTGCCAACTGTGGTATACATTCACAGTGACCGGAGGTACATTCATTGAGGCGAACATGAAAGGTCTATCGAAGAAGTTATTATCAAGCAAATCAAATGAGCCTTTTAAATCCCAGTGAGAACAAAAATTCAATCTAACTGTCAATAGGAATACGCACCAAGGTTTTTCGTTGCCTAAAGAGTCCCGCCGTTGGCCCAAGGACTGTGTATTCTGGTTGGTAGCTGCAGCAATAGCTTCGGTTTCCAGGTTGCGCACACCAACACGACGCACCTGAAAGTACAGAGCAACAACAAATGACGACACGTTAACTTGCGTATTTTCCCATATCAAACAATCCACTATCGCTCTCCAATAGTTCCGTGTTGTTTGACAGGGAACGTTGAAACGTTTGGTGTAGGATGAGTACAAAAGATGCGTAAAAACAGTATGAGATGGCTATCCTACCAGGGGAGCGATGAGTAGGCGAAATTCTGTGAAAATGAGCTTTAAAGAATGGGAAAGTGCACTGATTGGGGTACAAGAAAGGCATCATTCTGTGGTTCTCCGTTGCTTAGAAACGTCGGCTACAAGCAGACCACTCTGGCTAATCCCAGAGAAAGTTTTCGAAGTCTTTCAGAGCTGTGGAGAACAGAGTTTAATGTAACGAGCAACTGACGCTCAATACGATCCCGCGTGACTGGAAAGTGAAAAGGTTTCAGTTGAGCAGTGATTACGATAAATTTTAGAACGAGGTAGAACAGAGCAGAGTAGAGAACTGGAGATGAACAATAACTTTTATGGTAGTGAGCACGATAAACGGGCTTGCTTCAGGGCACATAGGAAGAAAGACCTTCGAAATAGTTTCAGTGAGTTCTAATAATCCGAGATTACCTAGGTGCCCGATTTTATACCTGTAAAGAATACAAACATGAGAATTCGTCCTAGGAATAAGTATTTTGGAAATGGATCACGACAGTACTGTTTATAAAAAGGACGTGTGGCTTAGTAGAAAAAACTATAGAACGGATTAGTTTAAAGGAGGGAGAACTCTGCACCTCCAACTAATCCAACATTATAAGGAATACCTTATCCGCGCTAGTCACCTCCATTGCGAAAAAAATAACTGTGAGCGAGGAAGCCCCACACTGAACTTACACTGAAACTTTCCACACTAGAACAGTAAATAAACGTTCGGCTTTTTCACAAAAAGGGGTGTTTTCATTCACCACGAACTATCTTACAGAGACGTTCTACAGTTCTCTATTGGTAGCTACTTTTCGGTCCCTTTGTGCAATACGACAAGACACTTTTCGGAGTGCGATAGCGGGCTTGACGTTATCGGTCCCAATGCAAATCACTCCCATGAACTGATTCATCAAATTTAGGTTCGGTTGGTATACAAGCATGCATATTTTTGAGCCTCCCATAAGAAGTAGCGAACCGCGGTTTCGAATTATTCACTCCGGTCCTTATGGGTGCATTAATTCCCGCAGTAGAATGTCAACTACGTTGGACCGACGTCCGAACCGATATTTTTAATCAGTGTCCAATCAAGCAACTTACACGGTCACCTGCAGTAAGCTTAGGAGACCCAACATGGTCTTACTCGTAGACAGTTGCTGAAACGCGAAAGTACTGGTTTTTATCATGATGTGACAGTTCGTTTCCATCCATAACCCTCTGACACTAGTATGACAACAAGGTTCTCATTCTCGTACCCTCCAGGGGAGGTGAATGGTGACTTGTTTTTTAAGAACGCGTAGAGTTTTAGTACGCCAACACACACCTGCAGCCTTCTGGTCAGGTTTTTCTGGTCAAAGGCTTTCCTTAGTGGCATTAAACGCGTTCTTTTGTCCGGAATTGTCCGAGTCTGCGCACAACCAGAAAGTTTCCAAGTAAAAGTAACCTCACTCCATGTGCCGGGTCGCTTTAATACCTGCATAAAGTAAGGCGGGCAAACAAATACAAATACTGATATCCCACTTCACATGTTCTCACATACTCTCATCCCCTCACCGCAAATCAGTCTTTTGCAGACCTTGAGGGCTCAGTTTACTTTGAGCCATCCTAAGCAGCGGCTTCTGAAAGCAGCTGTCATATCGAGACCAATGTTTAAACCCCGAAGTCCGATCGACTTAGTCACCTTTATCATAAGTGTTCAAACGTCAAGGAGCCGATTAACCCTACATTGGCCCGGGCTTCCCCCAGAAACAGGGATTCAGGACACGAGTATTATTATATTCTTCCCAATTTTGGTTTGACACCTTTAGCCAGAAGTGCTTTCGAAGCGAAATTCGCCGCCGTATCAGGGGCATCTCAGAAAATGTTCCAGTTTATATGTGCTACTGTTGGAAAACAACCGGGTGTTGGCGAGTCGATTCGCAGTTCTTCCTTGAGCATACCCAGAACCAACGTGAAGCAATATGAGACAGTTGAAAAATTCGGCTAACCCAGAAATTTGGTGGGTTTATGAAGGTCTTAAAAAAAGGGAACGTTCGTGAAATGCCCCGGTGGATTTGCAGACTAGACTCTAGGATAGTCCTTGTCAGTGGAAATATCAATAACCATAAAGTTATCCTGCTGACAGTGGGAGTACATTTGATGAATCCAACGAAAGAAGCTGAAGGTTCTGAATTATGTTCGCCAATTTGCGACATTTGAAGGTCACATGTATAGGCTACTATTTCAGGGTGGCGAAGGCCATGAGTGGCCTATATCACTCGAAAACGAATGTTCGACTGCGCAACAGGCGCTTCAGTTGCGGGTAACGTTCGGTACCATGAGATGTTGGCGGCTGTAGTATAATTGGTCGAAGGGCAAAAAGGTAAAGCCGATAGTGAATCAAAGTGTTAACTGACAAAACCTAAGCAAAGTAGGTCAAAAACGAAAGTTGGGGTGCTGAAGGTTATAGTAATCAATCTGACAGAATAAAAATAAGCTGAGTTGCGAAATCGTGCCGACTTACCTTAAATTTGGCCAGAAATGGTGCTTTCGCGGCTGACTGTAACGGAGTTCCGGACTGGTAATCTATCTCCAATACAATCGCATCCGGATTAGATGGCAAATAACAACCAGGTTGAACGACTATCTCGCGTAGTGCTTCCAAGCAAGCCTTTTTCCGAGCTGGTCCTTTTGGAAAGTTTCTGCAAGAAATGAACGTCACATCTGTAGTCCTCATAGACCACCCAGATAAATTCAATCAGCTCACCATATAATCAACAGAATAATACGATTTTACGGTGTTGTGGTCACTTTTGTTCATCAGCCCCAAAAGCCCTATTCCATCCATACCTAATGATCGCTCCCAACACCCTTGCGGAAAACGGGCAAAAAAGGAAACTAATAACCAGTGTCAGGGTGTATGTGGTTGATAGCTAAGTAACTGAGGGGAGTGAACTGAACAAGTAGAAGCTATTGGCAACAGCCAACCAACTGGATGTGGGAGCGAACGAAAGAATAGAGTGATCAAAACGGACTCCAATATACACTGTACAGTTTGTAACGATCGTTTCCCCTCAAACAATGCGCTTGCAGCTTCCAAAGAAGCAGGACTAAAACCTGGTCGGGTTGTTACATTTGGTCAGTACTTGAAATTGGTGGAAACGATGAAGTAGAACAATGTCTTACTGTTACTCTTAAAGTTGTCTGGAACTGTTTCAGACACGAACAGAAACTGGTTAGAACCGGCAAGGAGGCAAAAATTATACCTGATAATTCCGGATACTCCCGTTATGCGGTCGAAGAATTCAAATTCCCGTTTGTAGAATGCAAGCGAAGGACCACTGAAATTGCGAAGTATGGTTTCACGTATCGCGATCAAGTGTGTCCCAATGTCTGGGTCCAACTTGGTCCCTTCTTCGTCGCGATAGATATTAGTATTCATATTCCACAACAGCTGATGGGCCAGTAAAGGTGATCGTTTGGCCGAAGTCAATATAGACTCGGTAAGATAGCCAAGCTGTGAAGAGACGGGGAAGGGAATACTGGAGTATTAAAAAAGGCGGCCAGCGAGGTGATGCAGTAACAGGATTCTTCAACAGCACAAACCGGAAATTCCTCTTGTACGCAGAACATAAATGATCCATTGTTACACGAAGTTCTCAGGGCGGACTAGAACAACTTACTTTGTCGTATCGGACACCTTGAACCAGCTGAGGCACGTAGAACAGCATGGTTTCCGAAGGGTAGTTGGCCAAAACTCGAACTGCGTATTGATGGGTCAATGGATGTTGAGGAAACATTCGCGAGAAGAAAGACAAGGCGACAATGGGTGCCGTCGTTGCCCAGGTGAGAACATGCATTAACTGAGAAGAAATTACAGAAAACATGTCTGTAGTTAAAAAGAGCAATTGAGAATCTGACAGATTGAGAAAACGATTGAATTGTCTGCAACGCTCTAGTTGACGACCAATCCAGCAACCCGAAGTCTGTAATGCTAGTTAAACCAAGGATGTTGATCTCTGAAACGGGATACAGTTGAACCCATACAATACAAATCCAGCCAAATCTATGAGTAGAGCATGTGTTAGGCAACCGAAACTGTACACACACAGACAGGTCGGACAACCAACAAATTCAATCAATCAGTTAGCTATAAATGAAAGGATATATTCCGCATAATGTCCATACGGATAACCAAAGAAACAAAACGACGAAACCTCGCTTACTCACCCCCAGACAGACAAAAAGGCCTTACAACCAAGTCTGACGTCTGGAAACGTCGATTTGTCACAGAGATATCCCAACGTCCCAAAACAACAGTAGACATCCTAGACCAACTAACACGCTATTATCCGGTCAACGAAACAGTCATTGACATTTGTGTCCAGTACTCATGATATTTACGAAAGGTCCCGATGAGCGTGAAAAGAACGGTTCAGAGGGTTGAGCACTTCAAAGGGTATTATAATCCTGCACTTGCTCACTAATTAGAATGCATCATATTAAATCCTCTAACTTGATTCATTAACCTTGTGGAACAAACCACGTAGCCGGTAAGACGGTGAAGCTGATAAAATAAATTTGATCGGGCCGAGTAGAACAAGTCAATGAGGAGGGAAGAACGAAAGCGTACATTGGAAAATGGCGATTCTACCTATTGAATAGAGGATGTATGAAGAGAATTCAACACTGTGAAAGCCGATCACCGTGATAAGCTACTGAATATGATGTGGGAAATAGGTGAATGAGGACCATAGGTGATTTTAAATCAATTTTCTACACACCGCGGTGCTAGGAGTCTGGCTTCTATTTGGTTCTGAGGGCTAGACAATCATACACGGACAAGACCACCATTTTACTGGTCAGTGTTAAGTTAAAAACTAAAGTTGGGATACCTCAAACAAACAACCTTCTTGAGAGTGCAGTACCGATAAAGTTGGTGGTCTCTGTAGCCTTCCCTTCATCAACTCTTCCTAGCAATACATCCAGAATTTTCAACATGACTGATCTAATTACAGCAATCTTTAGACTTCACAAGCGGTAGGGAGACCTGTGTCAGACGCCATTGGGCTAGTAGCTTATGATTAATCCGGTATATTTAAGGCAGTCAAATGTTTAACATCACCTGAGCAGGAGTTCCATAGTAGTCGATTAAGCGTACTCATCGTATGAACAGATTTTCGTGAGTACTTATCTTTATTGACATCTGCCGGCTGTCTCACTAGACTTCAGAAGATGACCTTGTCTAATATGCACTGTTGGTCATCGTATTGTTTTGCTCACGCTGTGCCAACCCTTGTTGTTGTATAACACATGTTGCCCCCGTTCAGATCGGTTTCCCTTCCTGCATTCAGGATTCTCTAAAACGTTATCTTCAGCCGAGTTGACTGTGCTACTTGGGCAGTTTGATCAACCGAGTGGTCCTCCTCGTTCTCGTAATTCAATATGTAAATAATCTCAAATTAGCTGTCGAATAGGTCTTAAAGTAGTATCTAGATTGCGGAACCCATTCGAATTTCGCGTATTCATTATCCGATTCGGATCTCTCAACTTTTGCTTCGTTTTGCGATATAGTCCCGGAATACACCGCGGCATCGGCTATAAACCCGTACACCATTATGTCGTAACGCATTTTTGTTGTGTTCAGGGCCGATGTGGGCTGTTCAGCATCACCAACCTGGGTAACATTATCTTAGGCATAAACCACTAATCAGTGATTCACTAGTGACCTTGAAGCACCACTGGTTAAACATATGAGCATCGGGCCTAGCCAGTGAGGCTCCGAGTCAATAATTAGTTGAGCCACTTAAACGGCATTAATGGCATTCTGCTCCTTTTCAATGCCCAATACAATGCTGCATGAATTTCGTGCGTATGATATAAGAAACGGGAGGATAACAGGGTTGGGTAGCACACGCCGAAAGTGGTCAAAACTATCGCCAACTGAAGTGGAGGGAAATTCAGTTTCAAAAAACTACGGAACTGACATGTCGTGAGATAGTATATGACACCATCTGATATAGTGCTTCGAGGTAAATTTTCATTCTTAACAACAGTGAAACTCAATCAGACCAATGAAAATCTGCTGTATTCCCTTCGAATGGACTGGAACAGAGGTCCGTTCGGGTAAAGTTTTTGCTGAGGGGAGGTTGCAATGAGGTAAGTTGCCATTGGAATGAGAATATTACACATAAATCTCGTGTGCGTAAACCACAAACCCAGTTAATTAAAAAGTGGTAGACTGGCACGCAGTAAATCATCTATGTGCAGACCGAAAGAGAAGAAAGCGAATAGGAGCAGACTTACCTCAGGTGTGTCTGCTTCAATGTTAGCTGATGTTGCCAGATAATGGAGGGCATGTGGGATATGCGACACTAGTTGTGGGTGGCTGGTGACTAACAAGGATATTTCGCGACGTAAACTGTCCGAAGCCCTGAACCTGATGTGGAAAACCGAAGCAGAATGAAAACTTCAGTGGATGAGGAGGACGGTTGCCTGTAGAGCAGACCAAAACTTCTAGAATGAACACAAACACACCTCTGAGCCAGATAAACAGCAACACATGGACACAGTTCCCACGCCAATGTCACCCAACGGCGCCAGTTCTTCTCCCGTAACAAGGTGTCACGCAACCATTGCTCAGCTTCAGTTTCTTTGGGAGAAATAAGTGCGGTGTCTCCCAGCGGGTTGAACCAAACGGAAATCCTTTCTATCTCCGAAGCCTATGGAAGAAAAATGTTATGTTCAAGTCATAGAAAAAATTGAAAAGATGACACAGCAAGCAAAGAAGGATTGTGTATCTATACCTACGCGGAACTGATCATCGATAGCAGGCACAAATAGCGACTACAATGAAACAAACATTCTATGCTGCACGTAGAGCCAAACACACCATAAAAGATGAAATATTAGGCGCGGAAAGTTGGTTTTAACCAGTCAGTATATCAGAAACTTTTGCCGAATCAACAACTGGACAAAAAATAGTTTTGTCACTCCATAAAACTTTTGAGATTATCAGCGCTGCATCCAACCCTTACAATCTCCGTTCAAGGACACTCTGGACAAAATGGTCTTTGAAATTATTATTTCAGATCACGGATATTCCTTGTCTGCAAAACCTTCGATTATTCGAGCAAGAAATACTTCATCTTCATTAATGCTCACGTTATTACCACCCCACAGGTGACCCTGATCTCAGTTCATTAGCTGGGCGATTCGCGATGGACCTAGTCTTACTCATCCAAAATAAGACGATAAATGATCATCAGTCTAGAGTAGAACACACACCACAGACACTGGGAGAGTTGGGCGATTGGACGAAAGTTTTCCACATCAGATTACTTGTCTATCACTAAAATGATCAAGGTTATGTGTCCCCATGGCCAATAAAGTAGAGATGAAGTAGTTTTTGTCGGGTACCCTCCTTAGAAAGATAAAATTACAAAAAAGGTTCCTGTAGAATGATGGCCGATACAAGAAAGTGTTTCCCTTCCAAACTAGGAGAGAACTGTCAGTGGGCTTTCCAACTTGAACATGAGCACTTGTATATAGCTCACGAGCACCCATGTATTCATTGAACGCAGTTGTCTTTTTTTAGTTCGTATGAAATACTACAGTAGGTAGAAAATGAAATTTCTGCGACTTCCTCTGATTTTGGATTAATTTCCTCCCTAAACTCCATGAGAAAGGCGAATGTGGTAGTCCAAGTTATAAAACGAGTACTCTATACTGGGAATCAGTTTCATTAGGGGGCGGTGGATTATGAGTTCTGCGACTTGTCTACGCTAGACGGTTTACCGCAGTTTGCGTACGGTTTGAGGCCGCACAGAAGGCACGAGGTGTGATACACGTTGAACAACGGCGCAACGAAGCAATCAGAATTTCATGTCGATATGAAAGAGGGAGTCTTCTTTGGAACAATATAAAACAGATTAATTCAAAGTAAGAGTGATGTAGCAACCAACAGTGGATATACTGACAACTATTAGGCAATCAGACAGGCAATGAGAAATGTTCAATTCATCCCTGTCGAACAGAATATCATAAACGGGAGATTCAAATGAATTTAGTTGAGTTCCCTGTAAAAATCAAAGTAGCCTGAAAATGAGTGTAGTTCGCGAACTGCGTATAATCTAGGTACAGGTAAAATATAAGGGACTAATAAACTCGGAAAGCGCGCTAACCTAGTAAGCCCTATGAAGGGTGAGAATGATCATGGTTGTCGATGCGTTTTTAACAGCCCTTTGAGTAGCGTACCTGAGGGAAACACACCTAAATATGTGGAACATCGTACCGAATGAAATGGCGCGATCTTTGTGCAACACGTCCAATTGAGGAAAAGCATAAAAAGAGAGATTTAACTGAGAATCAATGGAGTCTCCCTTTAAAACCAAACCGAAATGTATTTCGCGAGCTACGGAGAGGCTGCAACAAGCTGGTCTGAGGTTTTCTTTGCATTCGCTACTTATGAGTAGCGAGAAATATTCGAAATGTCATATGAGCGATTAGGACCGGGTCAAGGGGCCCGATGTGCACGTTACTCACCAACAGCAACAAAATTAGCTCTCTCTTTCGCATGTATATTTGTTTCAGAATACCTTCGCTCATGTGTGCATGCCCGCTGTGTTTTCCTGGAAAGCAGAGTAAATGAATAGAGAGAAGAATAAATGAAACATGCCAACGGAAGACAACTACAGAATAGAGCTGTGGCGACATGGATAACGAGGGCAGCTCCACGTAATGCAACAATGCACTACAAATTGTAGGTTGGAATCAGAAGGCAACTAACAAACATACCTGTGGCAGAAGACCTCTTGGATACAACAGAATGAGGCACGTTTGGAACAGGAGCGCCAGGAGGACCCATCGCATTTCCCGTATAGAAAGTGGATGGCAAGATTAGGGACCCAACACCTGGTCGCTCCAGCATCTGCCCAGACTGTAGCATAATTTGAGAGCGTAAGCGTGGTAGAGTGCCACCCAAAATCGGCGCGGTGTTGTACAAATGTTCATTCGTGGCCTGTGAATTGACACGAGGTATACCTGGAGAAGAGCTGGATGCAAATCCCTGGGGAGAACCAGAGCTTCCCAACGCATTCGCCGTCGACGGTGACATCGGGAGAAACTGTATTCCAATCACCTCTGAGGACTGGGTCCCAGTAGGATTGATTAACATATCAGAATAGGAGGGCGCGGTGGCAAATCCGGATATATTGTGGCCAGCAGCTTCAAACAAAGACTCCATCTCTCCACCAACGATTGAAGCTCCCAAATATTTCTTCTCTGCCTGCATCAGAGACCAAACACGTGACAGTGCCTTCAGATCGTCAGACAAATCTGCACCCTTGTGATTTGGGTATTGAGGCTTCACTCTGAAACAGATAACATATTTTGCACAGAGAGTGAATGCATTGCGGCGGTTGATCCTACACAGTATGCGTGTTTCCACTTCATCAGAACCACATCACCCCATTAAAGAAAGGGAACCTTACTCGCCCACATCAATTGCAGTGGATTGGTGATGTCTAGAATGAGCAAATGGATACGGGGATAATCTTTTCCCCCTACATAGAAGGCACACGACTAGCTTCGTAAGAAGACCACAGTATGTGGCTACACCAGTCACTGGAAAAGCAGTGGATTGGCAATTTTTCACGGATGTGAGTGGCAAAGAACAAAAACAATCACAGTAGTGTTCCCAAATAAGAACTAACCACGAAACTCATCAAACTAGTCACCAGTAAGACAACAACTAAGGCTGCACCAACGAGGAACCCTGGGACTATGACAGGACCCCATCAGCCATAATACGCGTGCGATACGAGCCCAAAAGTAGATTCATGAGGTGATACTCACACACCAGGCTTACGAAGCATAATGATGGTGGTGGTGATGATGATGACGGGGCAACCTATAGTTGTGAACACTGTGAGTAAGCTGGATACACCACAGTCCCCCATAGCCAGAGATCATGCAGTGAGACCAGCTAGAGACACTGACTGGTTAATAAACTGTTCACGCAACCACTCACGGTTGAAAGGAAGCTGATCGCAACTAGGCCAAACAGGAATATGTGTGAACTGCTTAAGGTACTGCTTAAGGCGCTGTTACATGCATTGAATAACTAGCGATCCGCGAAGGTATGACACTACACCAGAATAGCAGGAGAAAATCGTCAAAGATCTGGAAACAAAGTCTCGAAGTATTGCCTAAAGAAGAGTGTGTTAAAAGGGGAAATTGAGGATGAATACCGTACGGATTTCCTACTCGTATATGGTAGTTCAGTCTGACTAACCACTGTATCCATTGAAAACTGACCGAAAAACGAACAGTTAATCTGAAACATCTTTCCATCCCATTCACGTTAATAAAGCTGGACTGTCAGCTCTATTGTCCTTTTTATTCTCACACATAAAACCAATGCTACCGAATCTATCACTAAAAGGCACACACGGTAACAAAAATAGAATGAGTACGCAGGGATCGCATGACTATTCGATCGCAAGAGTAACAAAAGAAAGAATTTCAGGATCGGCAAACAGCAAACACAAAACACACACAAAAACACGACGTACGCAAAATAGTTCAAGATGGTAGCGTATGCTTTTTCTCGAAGAGCGATGCGACTGAGAAGAAACATCTGGCTGTGGTCCACCGAGGCCTGACTACCACTACTGCCACCAGGAGCACCACCGGCGGTTGTGGTTCTACCCACTGTCCCACCAGCTCCGCTCACCAAACTGGCAGCACTACTGCCACCCCCACCAACAGCACTGGTAACTTCTTCACCGATGGCGCTACTCCCGTGGGCAAGAGGAGGTGGACGGAAACCGGTGTTTTGTAGGAGATTTAGGCTCATTTCTGCCAGTCGACAACGAACACCAAGGGCAGAAATGCAACGCGTGAGCCGACCATACGATGGAGCACATTGATTGCTTGTGCAGGGTGCAAAACAGCAGGATATTGTGCCGTCACATTCGGAAGAATCTGGAAAAGGACGTACACATCGCTCGAGTGGGCCGATTTCTCCAGCCAGTGTTTTCTGCAGCAGGTCGAAAAAGATGTCCAGTTGCTCCTGGCTCGAGGACTGTGCGACGTACAGACGCTCGCTTAAAAACTGTCGTAAAGATATCAAGATGAAAGTCCAGTCATCTTTGAAAAAATTGAAAATGAATCACCAAACTAAAAAACTGACCATAAGGCGCATCCCCGAACCCTGAATGAACAGATGCAATATTGACTCGCAGTAGTGGTTCTAACGTATAATGTGATCATGTACTTTTAACATTACACTTATGAAGTTGTTTGACGGGTTACGTGTTGAATTAGTATAAAATATTTCAAAGTGGCACGTTGTGATAGCACGCAAAGTGAAATAAAATGCTCACGTGGTGGGAACCGTTGGAAAGATCAAGAGCAATCAGTGAGATCTCTAACCGGATCAATCGATCGCGTAAAACAAAACACTAGCAATGTCCCGGAACGATCGATCAAGCTTACTAGCTCAGGGGCGTATCAGGTTTCGGGTAGCGTATCGGACTGAAAATTAACTCCCCAAATAGGGTGCCAAACATACCAAGATTCGGAGCAACTCGAAGAACTGATAATCAACCAAGATAAAGTGCTGAAGCAGAATTGCTAGTGAAATTCTATTGAAGGTAAGTATGCATCAAGTTCAAACTTTGGAATCACAGGAGAGATTACCATGCTTTACTATAACATGAAACTCAGTAGAAAAACAACTTGGCTATCGATCACTGGAATGCAGACGGTGGGTGACATTACACTAGTAGGTTTTGAGCCTGCATCTAGCCGGCTTTCTCAAACATTTAACACCAAACTATCTAAAAATTCCATGGGAAATCCCGAAATTTTGCCGGTTTTTAATCTCGCTCTGATCAGGCGTCCACATGACCGCGTCGAGACAACAGCTTATCGAGGAATGATGGGGCGCTCGCAAGTCAACACAAAAACCCGGTGAACAGGCATTTACTCAGCTTATATTTGATATATTCTAAAACGATTCAGAAGCTCCTGAGAAATGGAAAGAGAACCACCATCTGAGGGGGGTTCCAACATTTATTCACGATAACCTGAGTCAAGTGCAACACCTAACTCAACAAAAGCTCTAGTAGGTTGCTGAATTCGGAACTGAGGTCCTCAGGTCCCGCATACAGTGCACGCTTGAACAATGACCTCTCGTATGCACGGAATAAGCCTGTCAATAACAGTGGGTGAAAAATCACAACGCCAGATGCCACGTCCGGAATGTAAATGTATGGCAATAGTTGAAAAACTCCACGAAACGTATAAAAAAGATGATAAACCTGTTATACCTGCGACCAAAGTTGATGTGGACCTGCGTTGCAGCTGGGTGGTTTACACTGTATCTCGTCTGATACGACCAAAGGTCCAACTTCACCATCGTCAAAATTATCGGGAGCGAACACACCAAGACCACGATGTATGCTTTCTTGCCAAGCATCACTGAGCTCATTCAAGAACTGGAAGAAGAAGTATGTAGGCAGTGTAACCATTCGATAGAGTGATATCGGTAATCGGCTAACGTACAAAGACCAAAACGATGATAAGAATACCACAGGTGGAGTCACTGGATACACCCAAATTCATCCCAGGCTAAACGGAATTAAATTCAGAGGAAAGCAGGGAATTCGCGTCCTACAAATGATCCTTCTCAGGAATCTGGTCCTCTGAATGGACCACATTCAATATGTATTTGAAGTGTATTTTAATGGCAGTCTCTCACTTTCGAAAGATTCCTTGAAGTGGTCTTCCTAAAGATGAACAACCGTAGTGGAAACTTTTTGGGATCGACTGAGTAGTCATTACTTCAGGGATGTTTGGTAAGCAAGGAATGGATTAATTGCTGGTTAACGGATTCGAGTGTCCGCTGACGGTTTTCTGGCGTTACGTAGGGGGCACGTTTGTTGTGATGGAGCGTGATAACATTAACGGACTACTTCAATATCTCAACATTTAGGACCCTCACGTTAAGCTTAGTATGGAGCTCGAGTCCAAATGGGGAACACTACCCCTCCATGACTGCATGATGCAAAAGAATGGTGGGAAATTGTAAACGACTGTTTACCAAAAATTAGCGGAGAGTATGCGATCCTAAACTACACCTCAGTACACCCAAAAGCAGTACATGCTAGTGTAGTTTCAACGAGTAAGAAGACTGTGCGTGGTGGAGGTCGACCGAAGAGCAGCACAGATTTAGGTAAAAAAAAAGCGACCTTAAGACAGCAGATACCGCGTGGGTTTAATTCAGTGGCAACTAAGACGGATAATGGTCACAACACCAAGACCCAGAAAGAGCTAGGTTGGAACAGCAGTCATTCCATACAAAACAGGGACATCTGAAGTCATTAGAAGGATGTTGGACACATCTGAGTGGCACTCCAGAAGGACAAGACTTTACGCTGTGTTGGTGCAGTTCAGGGAGCATCTTTCGGTTGAAATGACTAGGAACTGCGTATACAGAATAAAATGTAACCACTGTACGAAAGTTTATATAGGTCAGACAGCCACAAAATGGTGCACCAGAATTGGTGAGCATAAGCGATGCATTAACAGACCACCGAGAAAATAACATGAATATCAAGAGATAGTCGAAAACTCGGCAATGGCAGGTTATGCACGAGACACTGAGTTCAAAGTAGATATGAAAAATCTGAACATTGAGACAAGGACTAAGATTCAGACAACAGTGACTGGTGGCGGGGCGGTGGAAATCGCCAAGCGTCCGAGGGTGAATAGAATAGAGGGTATAGAACTGGCAAACGTGCGGAGAGCTGTTTTAGATCAACCGATAATACAGAGGCGGTGTGCAGTTGTAACCAAAATGGTCTGGGTCAAAAACTACAGATTCCAATCAGAGTAAGATCCACTTAACCCTTTCCCAACCCCCATTTAATCGTCCTGGTACCCCTCGATGCACACAGACCAACAAAATTTTTAGACAACCCGTAAAAGAAGTATTCCATTAAGGTGACCTAGACTGGAAAAGCAAGACCGCAAAATCAATATATCGTAATTGTTAGTCAACCCCACAAACCAAACAACAGGAACTTCAGACCGACATCCAGCACTGATCAAGTCGGCTAGCCATAAATCATTATCATCGACAGCATGACATCAGTGTTCAACACTGATGTCTCACTGCCGTACAACCATGATTTAGTTGAAAGCCTTATTGTAAAGAAAAGAGTAAAGGTGGACGGGGAAGGGACGTAGTGCTAGCTTAACACAATCATTCCGAGGTGCATACACCTCCAGACATTCACTCAAGCAATCTGGATAGAAACTGACAACAAGAACGTCACTGACATCGGTTGGCAGCCATATCTTGTAGTGTCTCCAACCAGGCACAGTGAGGATCACGCGGTCCCAATCCTGGAAGGCAAGTAGCACCGACAGCAACCAAGCGTTTCGTGATCTCCTTCATACTCCACTGCCA
>NW_008751660.1:1272144-1337392 GCF_000715545.1 Opisthorchis viverrini
GGTGTTTGGCGGGAAATGCAAATGCAATACCACTTCTACGGAACAAGTCGCCACATGTTCTAACCCCCAACCTGGAGGGCCAGGAGACTGTGTTCGTCAGACCTCTAACCATTGACCAACCTGGTATCGGAGACTCTGTGAGTGTCGTGGGACACTCTGCAGTATAGCTCAATGGATCGCTGAGGTGCGCAAACCGTCACACCACGGTAAGGTCCAGTCTCTTCGTGACGGATCGGTTCTTCAGGGATCGGTTCCTTGACCTAAAAAAAAGCCAACCAATTTGGCAACTTAAACATTTGGCCTGACGAAGCATTCGTGTCAAAAGCGAGACGTTCACCAAACCTCTAATGA
The DNA here is from genome assembly GCF_000715545.1 of Opisthorchis viverrini. Lineage (NCBI taxonomy): Eukaryota > Metazoa > Platyhelminthes > Trematoda > Opisthorchiida > Opisthorchiidae > Opisthorchis > Opisthorchis viverrini. The sequence goes on from NW_008751660.1 coordinate 1,272,496, forward strand.
ACAACGGTAAGGTCCAGTCTCTTCGTGACGGATCGGTTCTTCAGGGATCGGTTCCTTGACCACCTTAAAAGCCAACCAATTTGGCAACTTAAACATTTGGCCTGACGAAGCATTCGTGTCAAAAGCGAGACGTTCACCAAACCTCTGTAAAATGAACAACCGTGCTTCCCGATTAGCAAACGTGCTTTCACAGGGACAAGAACTGATACCGCAGATGAAGTGAAAAGCGATCAGTGAAGTGTAGTTAGTAGCCAGACAAAGGGTTGGAAAGCGTTTCCTAAAGTAATGTGAATCCTTGGGGCTGTTTTCTGCTTTCAGCAGCATAACAACCAAAGGGACCAAAGAAAACACCGTCTAAGGTATACCAAAGGTGGCACACAGTTAGTGTTCAACCGAACAAGTGAAAACTAGAGTCAACTAACCTGAATCGTCAGACTTGGACGGCCCACAACGAGCCACTGCCAACAGGCCAAACAGCTCTCAACCACCTCAGTTCGGAAAAGACGGAGAGGTGCATGACATATTTCTCGCAACAGTCGCCTGGCACAATCTCCTTGCATGAGAAAGCTATCGTCGTGTAGCTCCTCAATCGAAGCGCCAGTAGATGGAGACTTATCGGTGGGACTTGTTCTGGTAACAGGATAAACCTCCACTTGTATTTTCCCGGTATCATCAGTCCGCATTGTAAATCTTCGTCGGCGCAGCTTTCGACGAATGGCTCGAACAGGTTGCTTCTCTCCAGCTTCATCATCTGCAGACTCCACTTGAGTTAAGTCTGTGTCCTCATCGGGGTCCGTGGAGTCAATGTGCACAAGCTGTTGACCTGCATCGCTGGCTATGTTCGATGTTCGCATGACCAATAGGGAAGTCATTCGGAACAAGCAGGCCTGAACAGCACCGAACATGTTACTTTCATCGAAATGAGACTTCCTTAAACTTTCAGATTCAACCGATCTGACAGCTAACACCAATGTTTGAATATCAGTCTCTGCTTCGGTAGTTCTGACTGAACGGGATGCTAAAATAGATGAAAATGGATGGAAGACAATGAATTAAGGCGTAAAAATGCTTAAGTGTGGGATACATCTAGCAAGTAACGTGAAATATCAAATAATATATCCTGCCTATGGCCAAAGCCAAGAAAGTTGGACAGACCTCTAGCAGACAAAGAAAAATACAATAAAGGCTGTGACACTGTCGCTTAAGTAGGGTCCGTTCAAAAAAATCGACCTTGAAGGCTCTCCATCGTTGCAGTAGCGAATCAAAACGGTGCTGAAATGAACTAAGGGACATAGGAACCACGAAAGTGTCTCCTATGTAACTTCAAAGATCTATATGAAAGTATGAATATGCTTTTTCTACAGTTTGTCACATTGAAGAGCATCTTTGTTATAAGCTATCTGGGGGAAGTGGGGTGTTCTCCAACGGCATGAAGGGACGGATGAATGACACCAGTGCTCTGGTGTGATGCTCTTTGTGACGCCGCTATGCACAAAAGGCCACTGGCTTTCAAAAGGCCCGTGTGTTTGCTCTCTGATATTACTGCTTCTGGCTTACACACACATCTGGCTTCTTGCAAACTGCTTGTGGTTCACCAACTGTTTACAGGCATACTGCGGTTCAAACACTGCTGACCGGCAAATCTGTCTCGAATGACAACCCAACACATAACTACCCCACAAAACTGGTAGAATCTGATCACCATTGTATTCTGATATAGTGAAACACAAAATCAGATACAGGGTACTAAACACTGCGTTCAAAGATAATGCAAGATCCCCGACCTGGCAGTGGTACCGCGTTTTCTTCGCTTGCAGATCACACGCTGAATACGAGTAAAGAAAGCCAATCAGATACGTTGCCGCCGTCTGCAATTCTACCCACTGGTTGCTAGCCGACATGATCTGATCCCGCGGCTACCCCCAAAATACATGCTTCTCATGCACCCTCTGCATGAGAAGCTGCGTTCAAAATCTTAGTTGGTGTCGACCTTTCGCTTAAAGCGAAACGCAAAAGCGGACATTCACTACTAAAGGTAGTTTGGAAAAAGACTGATAGTCCAGTTAGCTAAAAACAGAAAATGGACTAAAGAACAACTGGTTTCCGATGTAGTTCACTAACGATGATTGAGCTACGATGTCAACTGGTACGCCTGTACGGTAGCTCGTAGGCGCGTTGAACCCAAGAAGTTTTGCTCAATATACCAGCGTCATATGCACGACCACCGACCCATCGCTACGCTCCACTATGCGCACTGATGGCGACAACCAAGTTGCCCAGCTCAGGGAACAAACCAACGACCATATGTGCGGTTAAACTGTTGTGTACCAGTTCAAACTAATCGGCCGAATTCCAAAAAAGCAAACAGCGCTCACAGAGGAGACGCTAACTCGGTTTACCAGTCCATAAATTTACTTGCAGCATAGAAATACACGAAACCCGCGCGAAGGAAGCATGACCGACCAGTTCCGACTTATTCTGATACAGGACGTTTGCTATGGTAAAGATAATCGAAATCAGTAGGTAAGCATACACACAACAGTTATTTGATTAGCCTCAGCCAGTGACACAGATGATAAAACCCACCAAATCTTGAAAGGGCAGGTCTCATTGGGGTTCACCAAGTACGCGTTTTGACACTTTATACTCACCCAGAGTGCAAGCACAATCCAAGTCACGAATGAGCCTATTGACCAGTTTGACTGGATCATCATATGAACGAAACATTCCGGAAGCCTGAAATAAAACCGTCGAACGATGAAGTAGATTCGCAACGCACATGAAAATGTCGGATGGAAGGATCCGGCAATCAGTTTGTTGGGTGTTAAAATCTGACAAAAAGAACAGCTTATAGGTAAGACATGAACAATAGAGTATCGAAGGGAAAGTTGGGAACGAGATAATAAAACCGTCAACACACTTTCCCGCAAGAGTTTCGAAAAAATAAGATTGGTTAACCGTCGACTAAGAATAAACCTGAGAAACTGAAAAAGCTAACCGGAAGCGGTCCCCTGTGGGAAAACATCTGTAATGTGACCAGGATATACAATTCCCATCAGCACTAAGACGCACCATACTACGCTTGATCCCCTATCATGGAACCAACGCTTTGGAAAAGTCCATTTCTGGATACGCTTTTGATGTGTAATGCAACGCCGAGGTTCCGCTCAAAAGACAATATTCGGGTTAGGCCCCTTGAGGTGATTTTTTTCAAGAGAGGGGATTAGACAATAATTCCTTCATCTGTAAAACGTGGCGAGTTCGGTAACGTGTGAACACAGTGCAGTGATCACAGTCATTGCGATCCCTTGATCACTTAAATCGTGCTAGTAACTTTCTGGCAAGAGGAGTGTTTCAGTGACTGTCCGATAGTTACTAGAAGTAACCCCCATAGAACACAGCGCTATAATCAGTGCCTAACACTACAACCATGTTGAATAAGTTGTCGTTTTTCGCATCCCATGCATGAAACTAATAATGACAACAACCAGACTAGAGCACTTCCTCCCCAGAGGAAAACGCCCAAGCGAAAACACTCTTATCGAAAGAGTTTTGAAGACAGAGGCACGCGAGAGCATCGAACAGCTGGGACTTCACTTTAGGCAAAGTGGAAAATAGCATCCAACCCTTATAGGGACTGCTCAGATGCCCCTGGATATAAATGACCTTTCTAAAAAGGAAGAAAAATGGAGCATGTGGTTTGAGTTGATGATGGGTATAAAGAGAAGATTAATGAGCAACTAATTACACCCAGTTTTCCTATAATGAGAATAAACCATCTAAGTAACCTACACACAAATGAGTCAGGGAGCTAGGTTTTTGTACTACAGGGAGCCGATCAGACTACAGGTAGCACAAGGAACATGGCAGTTAATCTGAATGAAGTGGCACTGTGATGAGGGGCAGAATTTCAACAGAATGGAAATAGGCATATGTCGAACACAACACACCTCGCCATGATACCGGCTGCGCAAAATCAGGTTGAACATGAAATTGGATGAATCCAGTTTGGCACAGCTTGGACGTTTGTCTAACGTTGTTGGCTGCAATCAAATAAAAGGATAAAGTGGACACGAATAGTAAGTGCTGCCTAAGGACGTGATGGAGTACTTATAGATCGTATGAGCAGATTGGTATGAAATGAAGACGAGTTCCTAGCTCGACAATCGTGCCTACCGCTAGTGGGTGAACCGAGCGATCTCGGCCGATGCAATAGTGCCGCGTTTAATCATGACTTGAGTGAAAAAGCAACAGGACGTCTATTGCAGAGTACAATAACACAGTAACTGACCTCGGGTTAATGGTGTGCGTGAGTTGCTCGCTGATGTCAGCGCACACCAAGCCGAGTGATGTGCCACAGATTCCGTGCAGACAGTTACGTGTGTCACGGTGAGCTCGAACGGGACGAAAAGCGAGGCAGAAGGGGGACACGCAGTTAAAAGTCCCAAGCATCGTAACATCCACATTCCGAATTAGTAAATTAGTTCATCGGTTGGCGAACTTGGTGCAGTTCATTATTTCGCTTCAGCTGACCAAAGGTCTAGGGTGACCCATTCATTCATAGTTACCCAAACCTATCAGCGACATGAATTACTACTGACCTTTACTCGACTAATTGTTAATTCTAATGAAAATAACCGGGAATCCTGAGTTCAAACAAAATTCAACCCCTATTTGTGTAATTCAGTATTCCCAAGCGGAAAACAGTAAGTGTTGCAGTCAACCGGTGGTTACACTGCTGCACGCGCACACACATTCCGAATAATGTGGACCAAGTCACAGAGATAGCCAGACTAAAATACAAATGTGTGCGCGCATCACCAGCATCAGACCATTCTAATTTGAAGGTCAACACGATCAGTAAATTATGCGTGGCATGCAGAATGAAGAACGGTGTAGCCAATAAAAACAACCGCCAGTTTCGACTGTCCGAAGCGTGGAAACTTGGAAAACGCCTCAATGCGTCGCCAAAGGATGCTCGATGTCGTTCAAAAAAAACGAACACTGTGTGGACAGACTGAAAATTACACATCAATGTTGAAAACTTTTCCCGCCTACACCTACACACATCAATGTTGCATGCATGTTCGGTCTAGTTCAGTTCATCCACCATAAACCGTGTAACAAGAGTACATTGTTCCTTCTGCTACAGTTTCGGTTACCGAAAAATGGGAAACAGTGGGAGACATAGTCAAACGGTCAGGACGATTGTATGATCAGTTGGTTCGTTACACGTGTACAAAACCGGAAAATCCCAAGTAAAGTGGAAACGATGCGATACATCTGCTTCCAGATTACTCTGCAAAGAAGTGTTAAACGAACTTGCGTTGTGAATCTCCCAGTGGAACCGGTTGAAACAGGAGACAGCAGTGTCAGTAAGTAGACACTTCAGCTCACTGTTAACATGAATATTTACAAATAGACTCACGACGATGTTACAGTCACGAGCTGCGAATAACTTTAAGCACGTTCCCCCTGCCGATCCTTACAAATAACGTCCTGGCCGCGCTTTAGCTAGTAGGATTGCAAACGTAGGGGAGTCTGCTATAGATGTGAATATTAGTAGCGTAGATGGTCGTTGGTTTGTTCGCTGAATTGGGAAATTCAACTGCGCACCACATATGGCACAACCACCGACCCCTTGCTACGCTTCCTAACAATACACTGATGACTTCATCTCGATTGGTGATGCAACGCTTGCAGTCAAGTTGCCTAGTAGGAAAGTCCCCACAGTTGTAACTAATCAAGGCCTTGTGGGAATTTAACGTTGTCCAGTCAAAATAAACGCATGTCTACTTGGTAAATGAACAACTAAGCTCCATTTCATCCTACTTCGTTTTATCCCGTTCATACCTCGTGACTCCGACTATTCACCGATTCTAATTCAATATCAGTCCATTCTTGAGAATTATCCTAATATACCGTGGTATCTTTATGTTTTTTTAACAAAAATTTGACGCTGGAACAAAGTAATCCGTAAGGAAAAAACAACATAATAATTACGATGTGCAAACAGTGGTTAAATACGAGGTGGAGTGGGTATTTAATCAATTTCAAATTATCAACTATAAACCGTGTGCCACAGGCATATTGGTTCCAGTTACTACAGTTCCAATCACCGGATAATGGGAAAGCGGAACATTTAACCAAGCCTTGGAGGCGAAGGCATGTTTAGTTTGTTCAGAAATTGGGTAGCTACGCATTGAAGGTAATAGCTTTGATGCACGAGCACCACTGACTGCGCGATTGGGCCATTTCCATCGATGTCATTAACCACTGGTGTTTGAGTCTCGGGGTCCCCATTCAGGGAGGCGCCGATTGCTCACTCGACTAAGTTTACTGGTTAGCGTTTTCGTACTTCATTGCCAGGTCATACACTGTCCACCTATCGGTCGCTTCCACTCAGCAAAGGGCTCGGAAAAACGAGCTCTGTGAGGCAGACGGTCTTCCGGCATGCAAAGTACCTGACCCAACCAGCTCAACCTATGAAGCGTGAGTAATTCATCTATCGCAGGAGAGTTCCTTCTTCCTAGGACCATCTAGCGTACCTCAGCATCACTAATCCGATGTTCTCACCAGACCTGACCAATGCTTCGGAGACACCGATGGTCAAACACTGACATGTTCCGTATGTCCTCTGAGCGTAGGGGCCACGTCTCTGATCCATAAAGCAATATGGATCGCACCACCGCAGTGTAAACTCTTCCATTGACAGACAAGCTCGCATCACGTCGGCGCCATAGGTGTCGGGGGTTGGCAAAAGCTGCACTGGCCTTTCCGATTCGAGAAATAATCTCATCTCCAGTCAGTCCACCGGAACTTATACATCTGCCCTGGTAAACAAATTTATCCACCACGTCGATTGGCTCACCTGCAAGCATGAGGTGTGGGCCTGATCCAACCTGGTCTTGTAGCAGCACTTTGCAGGTGTGAAGCACATGCCAAACCGTGCGGCAAACTTATTGAGGTTATTTAAAATCGTTTGCATTTGGAAAGGATCTAAGCCAAAAAGAGCTACATCGCCTGCATACTCAATGTCTGTGAAGGAACGTCTCGGGAGTATTTCAACCCCCGAGGTTTCAGAGGCAGGCAGAGAAATTTCAAGCAGCATATCAACAACAAATTTTGAGAGGAAATAGGACATAGAAGGGATGAATACTGCATATAGGTATGGCACAATGAAGATTAAAATCACATAAGGGAAAAGCAAGACATAGTGTTTATTGTTTGTGATGCGGGGATGTGGATGCGCCTTCTGAAAACCTGAAAATGTCTTGCATTGTTGTACGGCGATCGATTATACTGCCAGGATGCAGTAGTGCATCGCCAATTCACATTATCGCCAGGTAAATTCACTGGCAAGTACCGACTTTGGTGAGTGTTACAGTACATAAAAATAGACGATACTTCTGCGGAGTATGCGCAAAATCACGGCGCCACATGTCTATAAATGTTTCGTTCACATGTTTACTTCCGCCTAACATGTATTACAAGTGTTCGAGGATAGGTTAATACGTAAACCATTGAAAAAAATCACGTTCAGCGTGGCGTTCATGCATCTCAGATTCACATCATTTACGGAATGTAAGTCTTACGAACGATGAAGTTTTACTGTGAGAGGGCAACTGCTCTCACACAAACTTCATCCCACTGACCGTCCTAACAGAAATGAAAATAAAACAGAGTACAGAAAAGATAGAAGAGACCGTTTGTCGGCAATTGGTGTTTTATATAGACGGTCATCACTTAAAGGCTTCTGTTTCTCACGCTCACCTTCTACAATTTCGATGGTGTATTGATGGGGCTGCAGATAAACAACTGAATGATGAATGAACAATGAGGTTACAAACGACAGGACTACTTTCCTAAGATGCATTAGCATGATACTATGGCCTCATCGCCTGGACAACTCAGTGTTTACGTTAAACTTATGCACAGTATTGCATAGGATGGATAAGGATGTATTGTTTGTGAATTGGGATTACTGTTTACCCGTTCATCCAGGAGGACATCTACCGGTGAAACGAACAACAAGCGAGTACTGAGTAAATGTGGCATGTGTGATCAACCAACCAACTCGGACGCTCAGCCAATCAAAATGTTTGAGGAGGTTGTACGCAATCGTTTAGGCACTCAGAGCATATCGGCAGTGGACTGATTTCCTTTTTTTAAATGACAATCTGATGACTATTGCACAAGAACCGGCTTGGATGTCGAGGAAAACTGAACTCCCGTAACTAAAGCGAATCCTATGGAATATATATAGCCTTTCTTTCGGCCCTGGGTCGATTGTGCATGCTGTCTCCTAAGCTTCCGGGATCAATTAAGCAATGTTCATTAGGATGAGCGTTCTGGGAAATGTGACCTACCTTGTATTACACAACGCAATATGAGCTGTGACACTATAGAGGACCTATTCCGATTTGCCAGTCTAACAGTGAAGGAGGTAAACGTATTTTAGCCAGTCTGATTGAAGGAATCACGATTCATTTCTACACAGGAAAGCTAAAGGGCCATTTCTTTCCATATTCTGTTAGGACAATGTTCGAGGACTGCTAGTATTGGATAACGAGATCATTGTTGTTCTCGCAGCATATTTGATTCTCACACCGCTCTGCACACCAATAAAAACAATGAAAAGATCTGCATACAACTAGCTGGACCCTCAAAACCAGCTTTCGAAGACGTATTAAGAGGTAACAAGTGGCAAAAATACCATTCTGGCGACTACTTTCAAATAGCTTAATAAGCCCACACTTGGTTCGGATTATCTCTAATGAGACTTTGCATCCCCTCAGTATGCAACATAACGATTTAAGATTCCTTAGTTGAAAATCAAAACTTGTCATCAATTCGATGGACAAACGTGTAGCATGTGTGGAAAAGTAGTCATCATCATCATCATCGACAGCATGACATCAGTGTTCAACACCGATGCTTCACTGCCGTACTGGAAAAGTAGGATACTCTGAGCTGATCGAAAATGGAGACTGTGTGGAGAAACGAGGCCCACTAGCCATTTTGTAATCAAGGGCGAACGACTAGCAATGCGGTTAAAATCACCCACACAGGGAACTTAGCTGTGTGGAAAGTAGGATATCGAACAGTAGCCCTCCTAAAAATATATGTGAGGGAATTAAATGGGGAGAAATTGTGCAGTTAGTAATAACATAAGGAATCTGGTTAACGATTAGAGAAAACTGGATTAGCACCCCGTTTTCTCCAGAGCTGATAAAGAATTGGGGCGATGCGGAAACCCCAGAGCCAAGCATTTAAAGCTTGATGATGTAGAGACTTATGCGAAAGCTAAAGAAACGAAGACTCATGTCAGTAGTTAGAGAAACATCTATCCCGACTGAATAACGAACCCCAAACTAGAACCCAAAACGATGGTGAACAGTCTCTAAAAATGTACGCGAAGCGTATATGAAATTTTGTTGTAAAATTTGTGTGCATCTAAGACGTACACTGAGAAACGAGGCAGTGCGATTAAACCCAGCGTAATTTAACACCGACTCCGTTGCCAACGCTAGACCAGTGTGTTGAAATAGGCCAAATGGAGAATGTTGTAGTTGGAGCATGTAGTTGGCCAAGTGGGAGCGAACCAGACTGGGAGCCCACTGCAGTCCGACTTCGATAATACCCTTGCAACGCTTGACGAAATCGCCCAACATGTCCTCTCGATCTTGCAGTGTGTCTGCAGTGACCAGCACCAAGTCGGTTCCAGGAACAGTGTAAACCGGGGCCACTTCATTGGGATCCTAGAAAGCGAAAGCATAGAATGGAACAGTGAGCCAAATCTTTTCAACGAATCAAGATGAAACTATACGCGTGATTATATAGATGACGGATGATACGGAGTTCTACTTGGCGTCAACAGGCTGCGAAAATGACTCCTAATTTACTTACGAATAAAAATTTGTCCTTGATAATTCACACGCCCCGTGTATAACAGATTTACGTTGAGGCGACGTTAAACAGGAGGGTGGGTGCACGACTGCGATATCAAATATCACTGAATTGTAAACACACGTAGCAATGTGTATGTCACTGAGTGAATTTTTCGCGAGCTGATTGAAATAATGGTTGTCTAACTACCAGTGCACCATGAAAATTCGCTCGTGCAGTTGTCAAAAGTAGTCACAGTCAAAGCTTTCAAAAGGGTTGGCAACGAGTTATTGATCGGTGACCTTAGAGGTAGACATATCAGTACTGTGTAACATAAGAACACATATAGGTGGTTACCTTTCAACTTTCTGTATGTATATCAGACATCTCACTTCATTACACTAAAAAGCCCCCCCAAAGTGTCAGTCATTCTAGTATGCTCCTATGTGAAGTAAGGATGCATTAGAGGGTGTGCAAGAGTTGCGTACAGCAACCTTCACTTTTAATAGACTCCTGATGGGACGCTCTAAAAGGTATATTCAGGCGTTTCACACCTTGAAGCCTTCAAATATTTTCAACGCCAGGAAAAAATGAAATCAAATATTAATGTTGCAAGCAAATAAATCCTTTGGCTGGGGAGCGTTCTAGGGCTGTAATGCGTCAATAGTGGGGGCAGTGCTCCTCCGTGGAACGTGTTAACGTCGTCCTTTTGAGCTGCGAACGATGGATCTCTGAAATAGAGACATGCGGTGGGCTGATTCCGTTTCCGAATTTGCTTGCCACGTCAAACTGCGCAGATAGACACCCATGCACAATAGATAACCAGTCTTACTTGTAAGTTGAGCTGTGCAGCACATGCAGCTAGATGAAAGCCATATACTCTAAGAAATGGGAACGGATGGTGAACAAAAGAGTGCAGTTGTGAAGTCGTCTGCATAGACCAAAGCTGGTTCACAAATCTCGAACCATGTGTGGAGAACCGAACACTTGACACCCAGGGAAAGGTGACCTGGTGACGCCAGCGAGCCAGTAATTGGTTTGGTCTGTATGACTATGGTTGTATGACTATCTATGACTACCAAAAGTCAGTCACAGCACATTTTAAGGCTTCGAGTTCCTGAATGACAAGAATGATGAGACGTTGTTTTGGAATAGCCTAGAAACTTAGACGGACCCCAAGGTGTCCGTCTGGCATAGACTGGGAAACTTCCGATCTTAAGCTTTCATCTTGTCCAGGTGGTGGAGCTTTTGTGCTGCAATGATCTTGCTGGCTACACTAGCTGGAACTCAGTTTCTTAAGGCTAAACCAAGAAAGCGGACAAAGAGCAGCCCGATGAACAACGAGTCTGCATACTCGGGAAAATCGTATTACGAGGCGACCTGGAGGCAAAGTCGCACTGTACTCTGCGGTGCGAGTATGGAGGAAGTAAGGTGTTTCCTTCATGCGACCAGTATGTTCAAATTTATGGAAGCAGCAATGCTGCCCTCCTCTGACAGACAGGTTGGAGAAGGTTGGTCTAATAGAGCGCAAACTATGGTAACTCAACAGTTGACAGCGACTACCAGTGCGTTACCAAACACGGTTCAACTGCCAAGCTCGGCGACAGACCAACACCAAGAAAGCGGACAAAGAGCAGCCCGATGAACAACGAGTCTGCATACTCGGGAAAATCGTATTACGAGGCGACCTGGAGGCAAAGTCGCACTGTACTCTGCGGTGCGAGTATGGAGGAAGTAAGGTGTTTCCTTCATGCGACCAGTATGTTCAAATTTATGGAAGCAGCAATGCTGCCCTCCTCTGACAGACAGGTTGGAGAAGGTTGGTCTAATAGAGCGCAAACTATGGTAACTCAACAGTTGACAGCGACTACCAGTGCGTTACCAAACACGGTTCAACTGCCAAGCTCGGCGAACAGACCAACATCCAAGCAGCGCACCCGAGCTACCTACATTCCACACTCGAAATACGTTTAAACTTAAAGCATCAGGTGCTGCTAAAAAAATACCTGTAGTGTGCAGCAGCATTGGGAATCAGACAGATGGGCTTTACTCCCTACATCCTCGGGACGATCCATCCCCTCACTGCTAGGTGTGTCAGGCCACTGAGTTACTAGGTGCCGGAAGCGTTCCACAAGAAAACCCTAATAGTCGCTATCTCACGGTTCACTCATTTGAGTTCACGACTGGATTAAGGGTCCCTGAACAAAACCCTACGCTGTCCCTACCTACGCTTTCAAATCAAAGGCTCAAAGCAGGGTACCTCAACCCGACCACCTTCCTCGGCCTAGGTAGCTACCTTTACAGGACTTCGTCTACTGGCTCTCATCCACAGCCACCTCCCCCCTTGGATTGAATAATGCGCTGCAATAAGGTCATCTGCCGGTCTTCTAACCATTACCCCGCTTGTAAACTATCACTCTGCAGAATAAACAAAAACAATGCCTTACTAAACTAGGAAGATCTGGTCCACGTCGCAGCTTCTGAGGTCTGTAAGCTTCCACAAGCCAGTCATGGACTCGGTTGGATTAAGTGGCTATCAGTTACCGATAGAGAGTTCCAATTAAGGACTGCCATTTCCTCTGAAACATGCAACTTGGCTTCGACCATACCACGGAACGGGCTGGATTAACAAATTACTCTCCTTCAGCATTACGAGTGCCGTTCATCAAATTCATTCTGTAGCTTAACAGACTACTGGGAAATCACGGTCATTATGGTGACGAATATTGCTTGGATACTGAATGGGAGTGCGGTAAGCAAGCTACGCTCTGTTTTTAGGACTATCTGTTCAAGCTATCACACTCAGCCAAATAAAGACTGCATATCATCGAGATCAGCTGATCTTGTTGCTACCGGAAAACCATATCAACGCCGGCTCATCAAGAGCCCGCGGAAACCAGAGCAGATGGGTTGTGAAGTCCGAAGAGGTAGATACTCGCTCCATGGAACAGCTGCGCCCTATTTTAGCTGATTCAATCAACCGGACAAAAGACAGGTGTCGGCTAAACAATAAACAAAAAGAGGAAACGGCATTTCACCCATAAAATCATCCTGAGCGATGAGCTGAATACTTTTAAGGATAGCTCAGTTTGCCCAATTATTCGCAACTACCTTGAGGAACCGAACGAGCCTAAATGGAACACCGGCACCAGCCCGCAGTTCACAACAGAAATTCAGTGGGAAACATCATTCTCCCAACGCGACAAAGCACCCGGCCCGAGTGGTGCGCATCTTGCACACTTCAAGCAAGGTGATGTAGCCCTGTTTGACAATATTACTACGGAAAACTTAAAACAGAAACAGAATACTAGCGGAATGCAGCGTAGCAAGCGTGATCCCCGTCTTTAAAATGAGCACAAGAACGTCATTGCGGCATCAGCTTGGTGTCCAACGCATCCAAGGTGCCATCTTCAAGTATTTTGCGCAGCTTAATCAATTATCAGGAGCAACGGGATCGTGAGAATCAAATTGGGTTGCGCCCGGTCCGAAGATGCATCAGCTAAACCCTTACCTTGAGCGAATTTCATGAACGACGCCAGTCTTTCAAGCGTACAACGTTGATCCTGATTTGGAAGCTACATATGACCCTGTCAACTACACCAAATAGCTGGCATGGTTTGTCAATCACAGGGATCCAATCTAAAATTATATGTCTTATGAGGACTGAATTGACGAGGACACCGTATGCGAACTCCTGTGCGTATACAGGAAACTTTCGCCTGAGTTCAACATATCAAGCTGTGTGAGACAAGAGCGACGTTTTTCAAAATTCCCTTTCAACTTTGTTGTCAACTTGCTACTTGAAGATCCCGGACCTGCCTCTGAAAGCTCGGGGATCGAAATGCCCCCAGGACATTCGCCCAAATACATTCAGTATGCAGACGATATTGATTCAGATCCTTCAAAGGCAAGTCATTTTAAATGACCCAAGCTCACTCTTGTAGATGACACAATCGACGTGGTAGGTAAGTCTGTTTACCTGAGTAGTTGTACATGTTACGGTGGACTGGCTGAAGACGGGATTACTTCTCAAAATCAGGAAAGCCAGGGTAGCTTCTGGCAACCTACGACACCTACGGCACCCGTGTGACATCCGTTTGTCTGTCAAAGGCAGAGTGTATACACCGCATATGTGTGATTCGTACTGCCTCATGGATCAGAAACGTGGCCTCTAAGCGCAGAACACGTACGAGCTCTTTGACAATCACTGGTCGGGTCTGGTGGGAACATCGGACTACCGGTGCTGAGTGACCTTAGATGATTTTAGGAAAAAGAATCCCCCAATGATAAATGAGCTACACATTCACATTGGGCCTTCACTCACCCCCCCCCCACACACACACACACATACACACCGTGCTGGACACAACCACAGCACTACCCGCACCGACAAGCTCAAGTCATCTTATTGGTGACCTGAACTAGTTGTTCTTTGATAAGTAGCCAATGCCGTCTCATTCGATTTCTTGAACACCATGCTCATTCATGTTCTCTTAGCCTTTGCAACTGCATGACCTTGCCGAAAACATATTCGTCAACTCACCTTTGTCGTAATTCTAAATGGGAATTTCCGGAATAAGACACGTACATCATAGATTCTGCTGGTTAGGACATGTACCTCGTATACCAGAATGCACACACTGTACTGCCTTAACATCATAGACTATCGCACCGAGATATTCTGCGGAGGTCAACTCTTCAGATGAAGAAGTGTCACTTATGAATTCTTGTCCCGTGGTGTCGGTGAGTGACACACTTACACAACCAGGACGTGCATAATCAAACGGACAGTCCCTCACTTTAGGCCAGTTGCAGACCTGTACGTGTAAAGTCCGTCCCACTCCGCAGAAAAAAAAAGAAAATTAAAAGGTCAGAAAAAACGTACCACTTCCAGCGATTGAGATAACAACTGAGTCACATCAAGCATAGTGAACAGGACACGTCCGCTCCACATAACGTGAGGGAAGCTGTGTAAATATAGATAGATAAACGTTTTATCTCGAAAAATAGGACGAATTATAGCATGCCACTGAGTCTCAGAGTTAATTTAGGACATCGAATGGTTCATACACCAAGAGAGCAAATTTTAACAAAAACAATCAAGCATCTGCTGCCTAAGTGAGGAAATAGAGTGTACTAGCAAACACCTTAAACCTGCTAATCGCATATCAAAATAGAAGCTTTCAGGTACTTCGAAAGCGAAATACAAACAATGAAACTCGACGCAACGCAACCCGAAGAGAGAAGCACCCCGAAAGAACAAGGGCTTAAAAGGATTACTAAAGCTCACGAAATTCGACTGTTTACTGTTTTGTACATAACGAACAAACAAACAAGGTGCAAAAAGGGACATTGTGTAGTCACCCGGTACGCGCAAAAGTGCAAACACCGAAGGTACGACTATTCGTACTAGCTGGAAACTAAAAAGCATTTGCAGCGGATGAGCAAGATTCAAAGAGATAGATGAGTAGGGAGCAGCGGCACCACAGTGGAGAATATCTGCAGTCAGCTGGTGAATTTGTTAATCACATAACACGTCAAAGCGTTCCACTTAACAGTTAATCCTCCCCCTAAATTCTTATATTTCTCGGAAATGAGGATATTGGAGCTTTGTGTAGCAGTATAGGAAGACTGGGAGAACTTCACAGAAGGACCACTACGTGTCGGGTAAAAAATTCCACGCTAGTCGGCAGTCAGTGCATTTTCATCTATTTTCTTATATGAGATTACAAGGAAGAGAATTCGATGTCTTGAATATCATGCCAATTGAATTTCCAGCCAGCCTTTGAAGCGCAAGGTTGAACAGAGGCCGATTTCCGTTTTATCTTTGCACTACCATAATAGGCGAATGAGCGATTTGCTCAACACAGTCACATGTTCTGTGGCTGGCACTTAGTTTACAGTATTAGTGGGCTCGCAAAATGTCTCGGATAAACACGGCACGGGTGAGACTATCGGTTGCCGGATGTGCACATACGGTACTCCAATGTACTAAATTGTAGCCCGCCGAACTCGGGTGATAATGAACAAACGGAGAGCATGGAAACAGTAAATTCAAACAAGTAAGCAATACCACCTGAAACTCCACCCGAAGGCACTCCAGAGATAGAACAATAAACACCATAGTTAACAGAGCATGGGTACTACTCAACAGGTATCATCTAAAGTCATTCAAATGCGGGTGCGTGCTGCAGCATCGAGTTATACTCAACAAAACCGAAGTGACATGTGTGGACGGGTTGTGTAATGGATCGGAAGCTGCAGTCATCAGAAAAAAACAATCTGGAATGACTACCAATAAGTCCGTGGGTGAGTGATAACAATATGAAGTGTGGTCACCCCGATTATGATGGGTAAATAGTTCCCTCTAAACACTGTCCGAGATAGCTGGGTACTGTTGAACCGATGCTCTCACCATATCCGGCTAATGCTTCGGAAATACAGATGGCACATACTGGCTACGATGTTGATCGTACAGTGCTTCGAAAAATAAATTGACAAAGCCACGGCGCCGTAGATGCCCAAGGTGCGGAAGAGTAAATCAAGTAACTTAAAATTCTTAGCACTTCCGAGAGATCTAGGATGAAAAAATGTCCGTAGGCAAAATCCCCGAGGAGTAGATTAGGCTTCGAATTGTTGGGGGCATACAAAAATCCGAGTAGCACATCAGCAGTAAAGAAGAAAAACAAGAGTGACAGAGGACAGTTATATTACAGTGTCTGATCATCTTAGATGAAAACCTTCTGCATACATATACGCTTTCCCGGGCGTTGCTTAGTAAAGGTTTTCGATAAGACTAGAATTTATGTGGGACACCCTCAATTGATAGCTAGTGTCCCGACTGTTAACAATATGCAGAATCCAAGGTGGGAAGAGAACCAATCCATCGTTGGTAGCTACAGAAGAGTATAGGAGCCTGCAGTAAACAAATGTGGTCAATGCATCTTCGTCCAGGGCGTACCTCAGCTTAACTCCCATAGATATAGCTGTGTAAAACAATGTCATAGAGCGTTTCAGAGACAAGCACTACCAGGCTGATGCCAATGTGGTTCCCACAAACTCCTTGAAGAGCAAGGTCACAATAGAGGCGCTCCGCTCCCTCTATCCTATTTAAATCCAAAACTGACTTAGGTTTGCAAGTTCACACAACTGCTTCGCTACTTTCCGAGAAGAGCGGAGAGTGTAGGCCGTCCGCATCTGATACCTTGTCAGTTTAAGGTAAGCCACTTCGCGTGAAATTTGTGTTTGGTAGGAAATTTATGTCCACACTCCAGACCAGTTCGATCCGTCATCAAAGTTTACTTTGAAGTAGGCCAGATGACTGCGCTTCTAAGTGGTCGGTCACCACTGTGAATGAACGTCCGATCCATTGTTTTCGCGGATAGTATCGCTTTCACCAGAACTTTCGGTCCATTTGATTTAATCGGTTGACAGGATGTGCGAAGAGTGGTACGTGCTATATTTCGTTCTGAACGTCTCAATAAACTAAAACGGTTTCTTCACTGACAGCATGACCCACCTAAATCCATCATCCAACAGCGTCCGGGATAAAGCAAGTCGGAATAAGACATACAGCTTAGTAATAGGCAGCAAAACTTCTTACCAAGTAGTTTAATACCGACGGACCCCAAGTTAAGTTTTAAGTCATAGAGTCAAAACAATGCTCTGTTACGGCCATACAAAAGTTATTTGTTTCTGTTCCATACTGGGAGAACATGACTAGATAACTAGCTATATTCATCATTCGAACAATGGTTTTTTCCGAAGTCATCATTTATCATAAGTGTTAACGCCCGAGATTTGAACAAGCGTTTTGTCGGAAGTCCTCATTCATCAACATAACTTGGTCAGAAAACAAGGAAATGACAATGCCCAGTCCAAGGAAGCCTGACTGAACCTTTGAGAAATTAGCAACTGATCAGATGGAAAAGGTTCACTGCCCCGAACAAGTAACACCGGTGATAAACTATTGGAAGTGCTACGGAGCAAGACAACAAAACTACTGTAGCATTATTCACAGGTTTACAGTACAAAGGCGACTTAGAAAGCTCGCAATGACGAAGACCCACAGCTCAAGTCCATGCTGGGAGTACCAGTGGTTTCTACACACTCAGTTCATCAAGTCCTCAATTTGCGACGCTATTCTGCTGCCCAGATGCTATGCAACAATGTAAGACAGCTAACATGCTGTTGGAACTCCCAGACCCAAAAATCATAAGTGATTTCGGTCATAAGCTCGCATGCGACATCGTGATCTACATTCAAATTTCGGCAGTCCCTAAACGTTGCTAACCATGCAAGCGTAAATGAGGAGAAATAAGAATAGCTGTATATGAAATGTGGCAGGGAAAAGTGTCGCTCTCCCATAGCTGACGCACGTGGTCCAGAATATGAAGTCACAGGGAATTTTGTGAGGATATAAGTACACAAGGCGGTTCACTATCACACTGATATAACCCTCAAACGGGGTTCTTCTGAAAGCAAGATCTGGTAATTTAATTGCTGCTGTTTACGAGGCGGGTTTCTTGTTGGCAGCTGCGAAATTCTGCAGCAAACCCACATCGATATTATTCTCCAATTCCATACATCGAAATGCCAGAGGCTCCAAGATATAAGCCTATTCAACGACGTTGGTTTCCAGAAAAAGCTAAGGTTGGTCAGTGGACCAAGAATCTAGTTAGTTCGTTTATGATGAAGGGTCAAGCCATGTATAGTGCAAGGCACAGAGTATAACAAAATACATGTTGAACCGGGCATCGTATCCCAACAACTGTCAACAACTGTTGGCTTCATAAAAGTGGGTCAGAGATACAAATGAAAAAATTTGGGTGTTGTTCGAAAGACAGAAAGACACTATACAACTCCACAAAGAGCACGTAAGACTTCTGCGTAACGAAGAGGCAGACAGACGTTGCATAAACTAGCCTACACCTCCAAACGCCTTAGTATCATCGGAAGGGTAAGGAGAGATGGACGAGCTTCTACTGTGAAATCTCCGGTTGAAAAGTCTGATCCGCTGCCTTCTCGTAGCGGGTACTATCGGTGGAGTGGCCGAAATGGGTACACGTGCTATAACCTGGTTGGTGGCACGTTGGTAGTCCATCCAGAGAGGTCACTAAACCTTGATTCCAAATCGGTAACACCGGGAACTCCTTCACAAGAGGCGAATACTGTTCAACCATGCTCTCCAAGTTCCATGCTGATTTGCAGGCCCACCAGATTGTGCATATGCTAGACACGCACACTTAAACAAATGCCAAATGGCGCGAAGAATATCGCCTGTGTAAAACTTCCAACAACGTGTCTTATGACCGTCGTTCTTTCAATGCTATAAGGTCCATAGTAAACGGACTACCTCCGGTAGCACCGGCGCATGGAGTGCCCGAACCGCTAGCTAGGCTTGTAAACACATATAAGCAATGCTTTATCAGTTGCTAGAAAGTTAGAACTTAAATCGACTTTACCAGTCAACTGATCACTACGCAGATTCTGTAAGGCTGAGGCGTCGATACTGCAAATCCCCCGAGTCGGGCGTGTCCGCAGTGGAAATCAAAATAGAGCAATCTTCAAGCAACCTCTTTCTGTTGGCTTTACACGGGGCTAATCTGTCTCCAGCTGAGGTGTCAACAGAGTTTCCTTTTCAGGGGATGTCACTTTGTCAAGAATCGTTATCATCTGCTGCGATGCATTTCGCTTGGATTACAATATACTCTGTTGATTGAAACGTCAGAAAAACGAATAATACGAACAATCACGGGTGACTGTCAACCGCATTCCTTGACGTTCTTCGACGGCGACTAAAAGTTCCAATGGGCCTACAAAAAAATCACTCGACTTGCCCATTTCGCTTGCGGTTTGTTTTGGGGAGAATAGTGGTTGTTTGGACAACTTTGCAATCCTCAACATACTGTAAGTCCAAAAATGTCCAAAATTGCACCTATATTGTACTTCCATGATGTATGAACAGTCAATCGATCACTCTGAATATCCTATGCTGGGAAGTTTCGTTCATATCGGGGAACTAAAGCTGGTAATATGGGGATGTTAGATCACACATCGATTTGTGCGAAACTCACACTTGACCGGTAAAGCATCAGCAAATATTCCTTCTCCTTAAACGCTTGAAAGTCAAGATAGTAGAGGACACACAACTATGCACACTAGTGAACGTGATTCACAAGGCTACTTCACAATCACCAAGGTTAGCCCAGACAATCACCCCTCGCTTCCCAAATTCCGTCGATGAACGGTGACATGCTGAAAACATCCACTCAACAAGCAGCTTCAGTCCGCCTTGGCACCATACCTCATAGTCAAGACGACTGCGTTGCTGTACATGCATTGCATCTGTCAGCACTAAAAGAAACGTACTGAAAAATCGCTGCCTAGTAAGCGACTGGAAAAAACACTGGAACGTAATGGCAGAGATCATGAAGACGGCTGACAAATTCCACAAACTCGGCCGACTTATCAGCAAATCCACTGGTAATCACCTACACCCGAAGCTTAACTTGAGTGACGCAATCTAATCTCAGACCTTGGTCACAAAACCATCGGGTGGGTGAAGATTTTTTCCCAAATATTCCAGTGTCCTTTGAGGATATCCATCGATACCTGCCCGCATCAACTGCACCACCAGAAAATAGGGGGAATCACCCGCACGATCAACCACCTAGGAAACGAGAACTCTTGAGAGAATGCATGGCGGATGATATATACAAGGTGTGCAATGTACCACTCAAGCGCTCTATATGGGAGACAAAAGTATTCCCACTGAATGTGGTACTTCAACTCTCTTATCATTCCCACAGAAAAGAAGCAAACAGATCTGCAATAACCACGGAGGCACAAGCATTATTAAACCAACGGCCAGAATGTTCACAGTAGCCCTGTTCAGTCGAGCTTTCCAAAGAGAACCGTGTAAGTTGAATTTCTACTCCATGTTGGGGAAACGCTTCAAACATACTGCCGTATGTTTCATTGGCCTCCATGCCACAATCGACTTCGTTAACCTCAATCTCCCGTTAAATATAACGCAACTTTACGGAGCTCCATATAATTGTATTGGATCACTGAGCCCCACCGTAGATCGAGTTTGAGTATAAGCCGAGAATTCTCGCGAGTCCGACCTTTATAAGGACACCCATTATCCTCAGTCCTATCTGACTATGCCATCGACTGGAGATTGGATAGTGCTCATAGAGCCTACAGCAGTATTCAAATTACGAGGGATACTTAGGTATCTGGCCTGGGATACGTAGACAACGTCACTTGGCGAGGTGATAGCCCGGTGGGTCTCATATCGGCACCGCACAAGATCCTGCAATGCCTCGCCTAATTCAGTCTAGACTTAAACAAAAACTCCAAACCAGTATTCGAATCAGGAACTACCAACTTTAGAGTGATAAACATGTTAGGATAATTTAGTTATCGCGTTTTACTAAATGACCAGGTAAAGGGTGCCTCATTAGCGTAAGAAAGTAAACTCAAAACGCCACTGTGTTCTGTGCCATTTCAGCAAACAGAGCTGGATTTACGATACCTATATCTACTCAAGAATCATGAGTAAAAAAGATAGGTCAATCGGACCCGAAGGGAGACAGGTCGGTAACACTGTTACGGCATATAAAAGCCGGTGGTGTACATCCATCAATATCGACCGCAATCGGTTGCAAAGGGGAAGACAAACTTGTGAGGAATTCCCTCAATCTACAGCAGCGTCGAGCTTACTCATACCATCGAGGCAAGGCGCCAAAAAACATCAGGTCAATTGTGTTCATCGTCTTTTTGTGACCACAGAATTCTCTCAAACAATTCGACTGGAAAGGGCATCAGCCTGAACCAGTAAACAGCAGCATTGATGCCAAAGACCAAAATGTGATGCAAGAAGCAACGCATTGGCATAGGAAGATAAGCAATCAAGAAAAAGTGATTCGATCAGTTCATGTACGCTGGGTTGTTAACTCACTCTTTAGCCAGCATGCTCAGAAATTCATCGGCGACGATTCGCAAACCTTTCTGAACGTGCAGGAATTTGACCAATAGGAACTGCGCATGCATGTCCATGATCGTCTCACGTTCGCTCCCTAAAGGCTGTTGGTGACCAATAAAAAAATGCAACAAGGTTGACATAAAGGAAGAAAGGAAACAATAGAAAACACGGATAAAACAAAACACGTCAGGAAATGAGTGTATGATGGCAAGCCGATTAACAACTTACCATTGCTTTCATTCTGGCCAAGTATTTGTTGAAAACCTGAACTGCGACTTGTGTGATGCAGGTCCACATGCCTAAAGTAGGAACAAAGCCATTTTTAATGGAGAACTGGTCCGTAAACGTCTGACAAAAAGCAACAATGTGCCCTAGTCTTTATTAACAGTCTTTATTAACAGCACAGGTGCAGAATTCTACAGCAATTTTCCCTCAAGAAGGTCCTCTTCTAAAGATTGGAGAGTCAACGAAAACATTTCCCGTCAGCTGTGACCTCATGTACAATCCCTCGATTGAGAGGCCTCCTTAGGAAAGATCAGTTACTATTTCTTTTCAGTAGTCGACCCAGACAGATGTGTTCTATGGCAGAGCACAGATGACGTAGATCAACTGAATAACTAAGTGCAATCCGACAGGATTTAAACAAAATTCATTTGAATGTGGATACTACCAAGGATTGAACACGAGTCGAGTTATCCAATCACAGACAGGCCTATCAACCTGAACAGATGCTGCCACGAAATCAACTAAAACAGTTTTGTTTCGTGGATGTCTAATAGTTTTTCATCCCTGTTTCCCGTTTTGTTTTCAATAGCATATTGGATCTCCGGTACATTAGACTACACGGGTGAGTGTGGCAACATCAGGTGACCCTCGGAGCATAGACTAACGGCAACACGAATGAACTGAGTGATCACCGACCACGCGAGATTCACGTGAAACGTTATCACGGTGAGGATGATTGGTATCGTGGAGTGTGGATCCTCCATGCAAAAGTAATGTGAATCACGGAGAGTTTAGCACTACCTCGACTTACACGGCAATGCAATAATAGCTTGCCGGAAATCGAAGGTTCATTTTCGAAGAGACACCCGTCTCATACCTTAGCGCCAACACGATTTGAAGCAACAGAGCAATGGCGAACTATGTATTGTCGGACCATGTGACCCTCCTTTGAAATAAATCTGACGGTTCATACACCACATAGGTTGAGTAGATGAACGAAAAATGCCATAGTTTGCAATGATGTGAGATGCATCCCTTCGACAAACAAACAAATCGGGAAGAAATTGTCTATGGTGTTGTAAACGTGTCGTTTCTTTGCTCACATTACGTGGAAGGGAAAAGTTAAGCAAATAGACCTTAAGCTATTAATAAAGCAGTATCTGGTTGAAGTAATCGAAAATACGCAAAAAGGGAGTGAAACGAAGATTCGCAAAACTCTGAATGGACCGGCATTCACATGATACTGTCACTTTGAAACTACCAGTCTTCGAAACAAGTGAGAGGAGTGAGAGGAGCGAACCGATTCAGATTACAGTGATACTCGTCTTTCTGTCGATTCCATTAGTGGTAGGCTGTGCTAGGTTTCCGGAAACGGATCAAAAGAAAAGACTCTGTTCGTTCTGCAGAAATGTCAGATTACGGATGCAAATTAATCGGTGCGTATCAGTGGACCAACAATACTGTTACCGTCCTTCACATGTCCCATTGGGTGTTTATGTGTATTCAGTTGTGATGGACAAATCACCTAATTGGCTCTAGAGCGGCCGGAGTTGATCGAACTTTGTTCTCTTGAAGCCGCCTATTTTTTTACTGCAGCACCAACAAAAACATCCGCCTCACCGGTTGGATAACCGAGGCCAGAGTCCACCTTCAGTTTTACGTAATGGAAAGCTTTGGATTTTTGCCGACGACTACCTGTTCACATTCATATGGTTACTGACCGATGGCGCTGCTAGGTTGTGGAAGTTCCGAGCTGCTTCTTAACACCACAGATTGGACAGGCATAAATGTGAGTTGCAGCACCCAAACACTGAGATGATGTTTTCAGGAAACCAATCTCCGATCCTGATTCAGACGGACATTGTGTGTTCTTTCATCTCACCATAACTACAGAACAATCTCGAGGATGACTTTCACATTAGATAATTAACAAATCTACAATCACTTAACAAGCGTAGGGTTGAACTGAGCGCGAATCCACTGATCCGAGGATTCGTGATTCGGACCCAACCAATTCAATTTATCAGCTACCATAGACACATTGGTTCCAACTACTACAGTTTCATCACCGGAAAGTGGAAGAGTGTGGGACACACAACCAAACATTGAAGGCGATGGCATGTTCAGTTAGTTCGGAAACCGGGTAGCTACGCATTGAAGGCGATAGGTTTGATGCACAAACGATGCTGACTGGTCAAACACAGCAGTTATTTCTGATCACACATTCCAATAGATATTTACCGCTGAATTACACGATTCATGCTTCTCTACAACTCATAAAGAACATCGGACACGGGGTGGTTCACAAGCGGTGAGAGCCCTAACCCTCTTCTAGCTTTAGTTAAATTTGGCAAAAAAAGGGCAGAGACCGTGTCCAGAAGGTGATATTTCTGAGTTTAACTTTGCTTTGGCAATGCTGGATGAACAGCTTTAGTTAATTCCATGACACCAACGCTGCGTCCTCATGTGTGTTGGCCGTTCGAATCTTCCCTTTTGTGGTCTACCTTTTCAGTCCACCCATGAAAAAGACTCAAATCAATGTATACTGCAGACTGCCTCATTTTTTATAGGTAATCTTAGCACATCGCTTACACTGTCTTTTGCACTTCGCCGTTTTGTTTTTGGCTGCCACCTCGATAGCTTTTCTAAGCTTAATCCACGTGAATGGTGGGAGAGAGCCAGAGGCGGTCAAAGAATGACTTGGCAGCGGATTACAAAAGCCATTACCAGCAAACTCAGCTGCGCTCGTCATTGCCGTCTTTCTGGATGGTAACCCCGAGACGAGTCACCTAGAGTGCTGCATTTACGCACTAATTTATCAGCTCCCGCCTCCAATGCGCAGCTACCTACCCCATCTTCCCGAATCATCGGTGAACGAAACTGTGGCAGCTACAACCACTGCACGACAAGTACGCTGTTCTTACAGCTGACAATGATGATGTGAGGATAGCAAAATGAGATGAAAAACTACCTAGTCACTAGCAATCTTGTCAAGCAGCTGTCTGTTCATGTTTCCTACTCCCGGTCCACGGACAGTTTGAGGAAAACGGGGACGACAATCGTGGAAAATTGCGATAGACTTTTCCATGAAGTTGCTTCGTAGGAAGATCAAAAGGCATGGAATACAGATGCGTCTGGTTTAGTTGCAAATACTCACCAAACTTATCACGAATGATGATACTGTCCTCTAGGTACATGAAAATCCGATGGAGAGCCTCAGGATCATTGGAGTGAGTGACACTGCGGTAAACACAAGAAAATATTGAGTGCAACAAGGGCGATCAAAAAAGACCCTAAGTGAGTTAAGGATTCTATTCGGTTTGCCAACCCTGATCCTCTAGTTGTGTGGATGACGATTCGCTACATTTATCAATAATAACAGCAGGAAAAGGACATTGAAAAAAAAAATAACCGGAGCTAAACATAAACACACTTTCAAGCTTTGAATCCCACTGATTTTCAGTGGAAGATAAAATTACATTTACAATAATAACACAAGACGCCCAGTAGGTGACCATCTGCATAGATCTGGTTGCATAACTTTTTCAGTTAAAATTCCTAAAATAGTCACTCCCAATTGCGACGCCGAAGAGATGAATGCGGTGGCATGGGAGAAGTGGTCATACTACTGAGGCGCTATTAGAAAAATCGTTCAATCGTAACACCCTCTCGATGCCTAGCTGCCACCTAAAAGAAGCACGCGGGCGGGGACACTGCCAGGTTTCCCAAGCCTGGACAGGGGGAATCGAGAGGCAGAGGTCGGGTTCAAACCACGAACCTTCCACTCCGTAAGTTGGCACCTTGACCAATGAACTATCTTGCCTTTCAAGGAGCGATTGAACCTAGCTGGGGTGCTGTGCAGTCACTATGGCATGGAAACGGACTTCAATTCAGATTGGTTTATAACCTCTGTCAAAGGACTGTGCACGTGGGTACACACAGCAAGTCACACACGAATCGTACACATACGAAAAAATTGTTACCACTTAGAATATTTTAATCAAATTTAGGAGTACGGTGACTTCCTTCTGAAGGGAATTACTGAAGCAACAAAATAATTTATACTGTGGAAAGAGTAAAGCTTGTAAAGTCAGTCCGTGCACACTAGGGGTTGTTTGTTCGAACAGGCCGTTCCACACACCAGTGACATTGACTAACTGGCTAGATAAGTAATACTACTACATAGTATTTAGTGGATTTCACTCAGCATAGAGCACACAGTGGACAGCCGCATCTGACAGTTTTACCGGGTCACAAGGACTCAGTAGCGATCGCTAGTGAACTATACACAGGAATGAACTGTGCCACAGATAAGACCTCTGCACAGTTAAATTAAGACATCAAGCGGATGACAGCACTAAACATTTGCAGCTTTAACATGTTCCGCTTTGAGGGGCTCGGCGCACCCACGCAAGCCGCGTTAGCTAAGTAACTGTTGCTGAAAACCTATCAGCATACTGCTGGTAAAATATTAAGTGTGCGTATTACTTTGAAGTCATATGACGATAAAAAAAAGCGAAAAAATCCATGAGGCGTCTAAAGTTCACATGGAATCACCGGGTTAATTTGTAGATGACGACCAGCGACCGAAAAATTAGCTGTAACAATAAAAAGGACTAAGGCCATCGAAAACATCTTCGCGGCAACAAGCCCTACCATCAAACACATGCAATAGATCATGCTCAGTTCGTTCTGGCGGATGAAGTTTGTGTAACGCCGTCGAAAGAAAACCTCTCGGGACCGGAACTGATTGAATAATAGGTAAAAAGGCAAGCATTTAGCTTGATCCATGATCAAGAAGACTAAGAGGATTCCGCGCAAAATACTATTTTGCTCAATCCCACAGGTCCGTTTCAGACCCCCGATCAAGTGATAGAAGTCTCTTAAACACAGACTGGGGTAAATGTTGAACTGCCACACAAATGCTTCGACCCACTACTCTGATAACGCAAATAACTTCATGGCCAAACACAGGCTGCACATCCCAGACGAAATGGAACGAGCCTTATGACTACCAGAGGTGATTACAACTCGCTGAGTACTTCGTCAAAGTAAAAACGGGGAGAAATGGTTATTATTCGGGAATAAAAACACGAGATACCCGTGCTATAGGACCCATTCGAGAGGCACCCAAACGGATACCGAACTTGCAGAACTTGTGGTGCAGTACACTGGGAAATTTCAAAACAACCTACCACAATGATTCCAAACGGTAGACAGCCATTAGGTAGACACATTGCGTCACAGTCATACGATGAATCAACGAGGTCGCTTCAGCATTGTTACCCAGAAGTAGGCACAATTTGTTCCTCATTTCGGTGACGTCAGTCTGAAAAGGAATGGCGGTAGATGCCGCGTTTTTTCCATGTACTCAAGATGGATAATACGATTGGGACATTCAACACAACGACCAGGTAAAATAAGTCAAACATAGCGCAATCGTTCAAAGCGGAAATAAACTACCTACACCTAAACACACGAATGACGAACATCTGTAGAACGCCAGGGTATGACTCGAATACGTACCATGCAACTGTACAAAAATGGATGTCTAAAGCAATTACAAGTTGTTTCCAAGTTCTTAATGTAATAGTGCAATTACTCGACCTAATCGAAAACAATGGTAATGACAGATTAATAACTGTGAGGGATGTCAGTATCATTACTGTCATGTCCGTATTCTTCATGTTCACATCACTCTCTCGTTTGAACAGTCGTTCTCTGGTCCTGGTGAAATTATTCTAGTCAGTCTACACCAGAGGGAGAGGGAGGTAGTGGAGTCGAGTTCCTCTCTTATTAGAGCTCGTCAGCAGTGCATATCAAATGGCCGTGCTGGGACCTGAAATCCGGACATATGACGCGCGAGCCGAGCGTTTTACCACTACTCCAACAACACATTTTGGGCGCACCTGAAATCTTACGTCTGAACGGGCGGACTTGTTCACACTTGAGCGATGTGATTGGTGTGCCCAGATAATCAAACGACTGTCCTGGTTGTGACGGTCGATTGACCCACCTCTCAGGAAGCGCCACATATGCTTGAAACCCGCTGGACAATTTTGGATTTTTGTTGTGGAGAAGGAAGTGGTTGCAGGATATGTACTGTTCATATTCATTGTCAACTTAACTTTCCGAAACCGTAATCTCACTCTCTCGCGCTTTTTTCCGCCATCTGAGATATTTTTTCCACAAAACCGCGTTTCTTTCCCAATGGGTATTCACACTCCGCAAGGCCGAATGCATTGACCCTTCCTCAAGGTCATCCAAGATATATCAGTCCGGTGTTGCTCCCACCGTACGTCTTTGATCAAAGCGGCAAAAGCTTTCCACCGGAGATCTCTTCTTTTTCTTCTGGGCTAGGACTGGTCGGCATCGCATCACCGCTTGGGAGCTGAGCGCTCGTGCTCATATCGCATAAAGCAGTGATTGCGTACGTCTTTGATCAAAGCGGCAAAAGCTCTCCACCGGAGATCTCTTCTGTTTCTTCTGGGCTAGGATTGGTCAGCCTCGCATCACCGCCTGGGAGCTGAGCGCTTGTCCTCATATCGCATAAAGCAGTGATTATCCCGTTAAGGCGTAACAACCACGGTGGTGGTTCGGATGACGGTTGTTGTGATGAGTGTCGCAACAGCAATGTGGACGACGTACAAAAGTGTAATAGTGCATCGTTGAGAAGGCTTCGCCGGTAAGATTCGTAGCAGCGTTAATGACGGTGATTCGGCAGGTTACATCACCCGGGTAGCTCAATTTTGCCCTCCTTCCTATAGATTGTAATAAACTGGCAGTCGGCACGTCTTTCCAAAGGGTACCCAAGATACCCTCGCGAATAGTCACACTGGTGTTTGAACAGACACAATGTTTCCCGTGTGAAACTCGCACAGTTCCTCACACTCCAGGTTGGTCAATCGACAGGAGCTAGATCAACATGTTCCAAGCATTCCATGACGACTTTCTAGTCAAATTGCGGACTATTGTAGTGACCTTGTGCCAACCACCACCCAACTGCCCTGGTAGAGGGTCCTGGCCATTCTTCGAAGTCTTGATGTTTTCATAGTATCTAAGCTTGTACAAAAATTGAGGGAACAAACAAGATTATTTCACGCCACATCGAATGCTGCCATCGAGATGGTGGGTTTATTTGATACATAAACTAGGGTGGGTAAACGAGACTGCTTAAACCTTCCTTCCTACTTCACCCATTCGCTCTCCTCTACCTCAGCCGACTGCCAAGGATATCTTCGTCAGTACACCCAAAGGACTAGAAGCTCCGTTAATCTAGATTCGCCATTGGCCAAAACATGCATGTTACCTTAGACATCTCGAGATCAGTCTTCAACCCCTGATATCCGAGCTAGCTGGTTCCTCAAAAACTACTCGACGTACCTCACCTACGGATCCGACTTTTCACCAGATTCGGACAAACTCCGAAACGTCCTCAGCGTCTAGGTTTCTAAGCCCCATGAAAATATGAGATGCATCGCAGCATTGTAAACTCGACCCCCATAGACGATGCACGAACCGATATAGTCAACTTACCTCCACAGACACTATCACACCGCCATAATACCAAAAGAGTCAATGAAGCTCTAATGTCTACTTTTGGTAGCTGGAATCAATGCTGGTGAACCTAAATCTTTCGGAAAGTGAGTGTGTGGTGGTGCATACCCTAGAAGGGCAGATCAGAGCTTGGTTTACACTGGTAAATCTCTCTCGGTGCCAAGTCAACCTTGGAATGATGGTATCACACGGTCCCTTTGATGCGGAAAGTGAGTGTGTGGTGGTGCATACCCTTGAAGGGCAGATCAGAGCTTGGTTTTCACTGGTAAATCTCTCTCGGTGCCAAGCCAACCTTGGAATGATGGTATCACACGGCACCTTTGATGCCACAGTTACTAGGCGGATGCCACGATGGTTTTCACACAGCGCCCGTGTACGCTTTTGCACCAGTCGAAGGGGAATCCATACGGGTAACCAAGCGCCCTCCAGTTCTTCGAATAGGGCTGGGTGCATACCATTCGATCCTAATGCCTTCTCATGCTTCAGCAAGGCTAATTCGTATTTGATTCCTTCTTCTGACGGGTGGTTAATGTTTATGATGCTCCACTTGGCCATTCAGTCGTCTTAGGATACGACTGTTTCCGGTGTCGAAATCCTATTCCATCTCCTGCGCTTTCATTATCCACCAGAGTATTGGGTCCATCCTTAGACTCTTCACAATTTGGGCTTGTGGGATTTATCTCTACCCCGTACTCATCGTCTGTTGGTACGGAATTCCTAGAACCGGTCAGGACTAGTCATCTCGACGACATAAGATGATCATTTGATCATATCGGAGAATTCCAAAAAAATACTGTGTTGGTTCATTTCAGATAGTAGATAGCCTAGCTAACTGCCTGAAAACAATGGACCTACATGCTGCTGACGGCCGCAAGAGTAATCGGAATCGATTTCCGTCTTTCGGAAAGAGCGGAAGTCTTGATTGGTGGCCCTTCACCGGTGGTTAATAGCCTCCCGAGTCTACGATCTACCTGCATTTGGGAGACGCTGAATTACATGTTGTGAGGATTCACGTTGAAAATCCGTACTGGTCAGCGCGCGTTTTTATTTTTTATCTTCCCCAAACAGCAAGCGTGTCTTTAAATAAGTTTATACGGCTATAACTCTGCGAGGCATTGATGATTAGGTACATATGTTTCTAGGATGAATACATTACTATTGCTGTCCGGTCAGGACAGAATGAGGTAGAATCCCCGCTGGAATGACTGGATGAAGTGATAACAGTAAGGCAAAAGGGAAAATCTCGACTTGACCAACACTGGTTACGATGACACGTACAGTGCTCAACATCGTCGAAGCAAGAAACGTAAAAATGATACTGCCTACGTGTTAGCCAGGCGTGTGTTACTGACTCTAACAGCGAGCTTCGTGCTTTCAGTGGTAGCGTTAATCCATGCGAAGAAATTGGAATTGGAGACAGCAATGAATCAAGTAGATCGGATGATGATCCCACCAGCTAATATGATTGAGAACAGCACCCACGTACAAATAGGGACCCATGCAGAAGGCGTACATCCACTGACAGCAAGCAAAAGGAGACACGAGACAAGCGGGAATGGTTCGAGTACCAGCACTCATCCCAAAGGCCGATCAACTGCAATAGGTGCCACCTATTTAAAGACGAACAATACCAGGGAGCTCACGTGGGATACAGGACAGTTAGGGGGTAAGCTGGAATAGAGCCAGTTCAGCTCAAAGTCGCGAGTATCCGGAGCGAGCGTAGTTGGGACTGTTTGCTGGCGATAAGACTGTTGGGAAGAAATCCATGACCAAAGGATATCATGCAAAAACGCAGAAAAGTCTGGTAAAACGGAATCTGACTCTCCAAAAGCCCTTTCATAGAACTAGTTGGAGTACAAAAGGGCAATTAACGGAAAACAACTCGCTGGAAGTGACTATACGAGTTCCCTAGTGAAATTTAACACCACATGGTAAGTCGCTTGTGTTACCTGCTCCACTGTGTCGGTGGTCTCGGCAGCACAGTAACGTAACTAACCCAGCAATCACTCAAAAAAGTTCCACCCGCAACATGTGGAACATCAAGATGCCAAGGTCACGGTTAGGTACCTTCTAAGTCGAATCGAGTTTAGTACAGGCTTTGTTGCTGCATGAACTGTAAGGGGCAAAGAGAGGGAACAATGCACACGTAGTGAATATTCCGAGGTTCACATGTCCTTCTTCCAAAAACTAGAAAGATAATCTTGAGACAAACTGACACACCCATGTTGTGATCAAGAACAAAGGGGATCCACTTGATCTAACCCTGCAGAGCAAGCCGTACCAATTACACCCGAAATTCCCGTAGCTCTGTTCCCACTCGCCTGCCGAATGACGGACTATCGACTTCTGGGATTGCGCTATTTTGGATTAGGTAGCAAGTGACTAGAATCCCGCCTACACTTGTGTTGGGACCAGTCCCCAACTGGATGACGCAACGAAAAATGTAATAGAGAACAGTTCCAGAGCAAAATAGCAACGCTAACCGACACGGAATAACTCAGAGCTGATTTGCTGAAACCGTGTTTATACGTGTGGAACGAGTTATACAGTGAAATGAACAGCATATTGGAAAACAGCACAACGAAAAGCCACAAGATGTGGCTAAAGGTATACAGGCTACAAACAGCCTTAAAGCAATCGAACGTACTTGAGATAAGTTCTTCTGGCTCAGGGCGAAACTGTGTTGTAATTCCGTGCGCAGTGATTCACGGGACAACAGTACTGGTGATTTGGTCGCGATTTCGCAAATGCTCCGATAGTAAGTCTGCGGCCATACAGCTAAAAATTGGACAGGGGCAGAATAGCACCACATACGTCGGATGTTCGATATAAATAGACCTAGTGGTGGGCGGTTATGCTTCTCACAAAATAACATATATAGCGAGAACAGGAAAAAGTTGACATGCCCAACCTAGTTATGTCAACATCATATCAGAGCGTATCATGAGGGATGGCCAGGTTCATTTCTGTCCCGTCAAAAAATAAGATGTAGTATTAACAGAACAGGCGCACAAAAGAGGTGTGCACAGTGGGAACACTAAAAGCCTCTGTACACAGCACTATTCTTAGTAGGTAATTGACATTAGCTCAATAATGCGCGATGGAATCAAAAATTAAAATTATACAGCAATATTCGGAGTGCACGTTGAGGGCGCAAATACTTAGTGGTGAACAGACAGGTTCATTAGTATCATCATCACCGGTGAAAACGATCTCCGTGTGACAACACTGATGCATAACTATCGTACAGACAGGCTGATGAATGAAGCCAAAAAACCACCGCGGAGCAAAAAGTGAAGCAGCAATCCGGCTCTTTCCAGTCCGTTGGTTGATAAAATAAAGCCTGTTTTGCATTATACTGGAAACGTCCTCGGTGGATACCTCAAACTCAGCTTTCAGGTGCCTGGCGAAACGATCCTACACATAAGTTACGCTCAAAACAATTGTGCATCAGCCTAGAAAGACATCAGTTTATTCTACGCGCATTCTAAATCAATGGTGTTGTGCTGCCGAGACAGAGTGGCATGATGGCTATTTTCATCCTGTACGCTTCGTCGCGGATGCGGCATAGAAATCTAGATGGCACGAAGTGCTTAGGCGATTGAATAGTCATTCAAAAAACACATTGCTTTCTGTGAAACAAGGACATTATGGCATTATGCCAGTAATCTATCTGGTCCGATTGTCAGGTCTCGCTCACTGTTTTGTGAGCAAGTGATTCCAGTTCAAACAGGCACGCACCTGTAGAGTTAAGATATACGAAAGACCACGTATTCAACCAACTACCCAGGAGTACAGTCAGAATATTCCTGGAATTCAGCCATCGATTATAGATAACTTGAGGCGTATATACTGATAACCGGTAACTAAACACACAGAAGTGCACCCGGGTCAGGTGAAAATGACTGAACCAATGGCTCAACTGTACAGAAGCCAATGCGCCAGCTAGGTGACAACGGATGCGGTGAACATGGAGCGTTGAAATAACATACATACAGGACAGGGAAAAATACTGATCCCAGTACAAGCATGTCCCTTGTTTAGACAATAGTTATCCGTTGACTGGACATCCTGCGCTGGCAGGCCGTAACGCAACTGCTCTGGGATCATATGCAATGAGTAGCACGCAAACTATTAACCCAAGTGTCTCGCTCCTTCCATATTTGTAGCTTCCCAACCAGTAATCCAAAAGATAGATATACCTTCATGAAGGAAACTACTCACAAGGTTGCTGAAAACTCTTCGATATACCTTGATTAGTTTACAAGATGCAAGGGCTATTTATCTTTCAGCAAATTGTAAAGACGCTTGAAAGTAGCCGGGAAACCACCGTTTCAAACAAACATTAAAAAACCATCGACTAAAGAGCGCAGCCTATTTCTTCAATCTACTATGTTTGCGGTTCTCTCTGTCCTTATGATCATCGCGGAGAAATAAAACTCACAAAACAATGAGATACTAGGATGGCTCAGCATAACTACAGTCTTAGACCAAGCATCTGATGTCTTTCACAAGACCCATCCTCAGTGTTCGGCGGCATCTGAAGAGAAGACTGTTCGGTGTCAGTTGTCCAGAAGAAATGAAGAGTCATGAGAACTCCAAAAAGGTTGAAGACTGTGCGCTAAACTGGACGCGTCAAGTGAGTGACGCTCAATACATGTGACAACCTCCTGATGTCGATTTGGGCGTACCAGGAAACATATTTTTTTGGAAATTAGTGTAAAATAAGCACTAAATAAGCTCACCGGAATTAGGCTCCGTAAATCCCATGACGGTAACGTAGAGCCAAAAGTCACGAAAAAGTGTGTGTAACTTCTGGTTAGGAGTTCGGATGGGAGGTAGTCGTCGGAGTAACTAGAAAAGAGGTTGACAGTCATGAAAATAAATTAAGGGCAGTTTGGCCGACGAAGAAACTTCGTGCAAGCTTGATATTACCATCCAAACCATTGAAGAAACCGACTAAGAGTCAGGCTGGCAACTAAATGTGCCTAGGTGACAACACGCGTTTGACCATTCGGCTTGCCTAAATAACGTAATAACCAGAAATTTGAGGGAAGATACGAATGGTCGGTCGATAGTACCAACCATAGACATTAACGAACTTAACAATCTGAACTGCCCCTCCTAATTACCACTTCGTTCTTCACGACACAAGAAAGCTTTCGTTGAATAAAACAAGGCTGTAGAGTTGGAGGAAATCGATACCCCGATCTCGAGTTGCTACCCATGGGAACAAGGACGTTGATGAGATGAGTGCAGAATGTTTCCCCTTTGGTTCGTGGGTACATACACAGGGTAGGTCGATCGCATCGAAAAAAACGTCACTTAAGGCTGTTCCAATGAGTCGACGATAAAAATAGCCGTAATATCAAACGCAAATGGGAATTCTCATCAGCGATGCGATCCGCCAGGAAGCACATGTTACCGAAGCTTCACTATGGATGTGAAACCCATCGTTTCACAAAGGTATTGGCGCGCATCGATCTATCTAAGTGGTACCCAGAAAGCAACCAAGTGCTCAAAGTTCATGTTGGTGGCGCAGATGACGCATGGAATTTCTCGAAATCTTAGCGTTACACACTTAGATACGTTATTAAATCAGATTCAGAGTGATTTCTATTCTTTCCCTTCTGTAAAAACAGGAATACATACGCATATAACTGCTTCAGTAGGCCTAGACAGTTCCAAACACCTTCAAAGCATAACGGATGTTTAGATTTACGTATGAATTGTGTACAGTTGGGAGGTAAGTAATCAAAACTGAAGTCCCTCTTCACACAATCGGATAAAGTCATGTGTTGATGATTGGTACGGTTCTCGCGGAACCGCGACATGATGCTCTGAGTGGGCTAGATTATCCTTGTTCCATGTCTGCTCGTTTTCTTGGTTGTACCAGCAAGTCTAGAAAAACGAACATTGTTTCCATACCTCTTTCAGAATGGCGGAAACTGCGGAGCGGACAATGTATGAGAGAAATGTATGTGAGAAATTACGAAGAATATGGGGGTGCAGTTTGTCTTCCAGGATGGGGTTCCACGGACTCCTCCTGCTTTTGGCTGGAGGCGTTGCAAGAAATGGCGGCTCATCGATGTTAACGGTGTTCGTGCTGGGAGTTTCTTTCCAAACTGCTTGAGTGTTTGGAGATGCATGCACTTCAGAATGCTTGCGATAGGTTGGCATTAGATCCCCCTTTGTCCACTCCTTTCTCTGCTTTTCAATTCAAGGCTCTGACAGATAATTAAATGAACTTTGTGGTGGTACGACAGTGAAGTACCAGTGACAGCACTGATGTTGCTATCTCCGTTAGGCTAACGATTTAGCGCAAGCCGGACGCTTGACCTCCAGGCCAGGGTAGATTCTGGCCCCAACTGTCTACCATGCTAAAAGAAAAGAAGCTTTGCTTCCACTTAGCAAGGTGACGTCAGCTAATAGCAGTTACCTGCTTCTGATAAACGACACGTCTAACAGGTGGCCTTGAGATTCGGGAGCATTGGGGCATGGTCAGTTTCGAAACCATAAGCCGCGTAAAAAAAAGTATGGTGATCCCAGGCACCGTGAACGATGATAATGACACCAGTTGAAAACGATGTGTGAATGCTGCAGCGTGTGACGTAACTTAGCACTTCCTGAGCAAAAATGTAACCAAATGAAACATTTACGCGGTTTTCCGTGGTCGCAAAGGAATAAATGCGTACCTGGTGAGTTCGAGGACTTGTCACAGTTGTTTTCCCCAGAAATGAACGTACCCAATCAGTAACGGTCAAAATGGAAATATGACGAACTGACCGAAGGCAGTCACTGTGGCAAGGTTGTACTTTACCACCGTTTCATTAAATGGTAGCGAGAATGAGAAGACGGGTGGCGCACTGGGTGATGTGAAGTTATATTTTTTGCAAGAATGAGGTTGGGGATGGATTCAGGCTGAAAGCGCTAGGTCGGCTAAAGAAAAGCCATTGACTGTCTATTGGTGCGTAACGATCGATGTGGCGTACCCGGGATTTCGTTCCTCAGCAGCCAGTTGTTACTTACAGTCTACATCATTTCTTGATAGGTGTGGCACCTGTTCGTTTTAGTAGGGATTCGAGAATAACTCAGACGTACTTCTCCGGAGATACGCAGTGAAATCACGATGTGCGGTTGTTGCGGTATGTTTCAAAGGTGGTTTGAACTTTTTGGGTGAGACTGGATTTAGGTCCAGTAGCTGGAGCTAAGAACGTGCACTAGCACAGATTTTCTAACGTCCAAGTCTTTTCGACCAGAAGTTGCTCAATAGAGACACTACCGAAACACTGAGAAACCTAGAACATGCCAGAGTATTCCAATAATAAATTGAAAACCAGTGTACTGATGTCAGTAATAGAGTTACGGTACCGTACCTAAGACCAAACTAACTCCCTAACGACCCATCCCATCCGCCCTTCTACTATTCCCCACTGAATTTTTGACATCACGTTTTTAACACATCGACTACTCCAGCAGGAGTTGAAATCTTACGTAGGCCTCTTCATGATGATTATCGTTAACTCCTTGGCGTATCAAAGGCACTGCTTGGAATGATACCATCTGGAGATGAAAACCGAATATCCAGATGGAAATTCACATTACCAAAGCATGCAAGCCAGGAGCAAAGACTCCTACAGCGACAATCAATGGCCACCGCTAACAATACTCCCGTCACAGTCCGTCGTAAGCGCGGCTCTCATATAGGCTGATGGGTGTAAATATCGGTTGAACAAAACGAATGAGTGAGTCAGGTAAGACCCTCGAGGCAAATCGTGACACTAGCATATTAAGAGGTAACTACCACGTGACTCGAACTGCTTCGCCTACAACTCGGTGTAGTTTGGAGCAAACGAATCAGTACTGGCAAAATAGGTCACGTGACAGACGTAAGCTTAGTTGGCAAGATCACTCCAACTTGTCATGACACGATAACAAAAATAGGACACAATGGCGCAAACTCCGTTTAGTCTTGCTTATCAGTTCGTGCAAGGTCCCATAAATTAAATAAACCAAGGGTGTTGTTTCGACCGCGTCCAAGTACTTCTGCAGTATTTGCTAGGTATAGGCGGTTTAGTCTTGTTCCCCTTACATGGTTAATAGTACGGACAAGTCCCAGTCCTATTTACAGTTTGTGTCACCACATTTGGGCGCGTTTCTGTTCGCAGGTTGAAAGAGATGGCGGAGGGTGCATAGGTTCCCCGACATCAATTGGAAACTATAGTGTTTTTTAAACAAAGACAGCTTCACGGAAGGTTACTAAATGTTGATGGCCTAGATGGGAAAGGGAGGACAACTGTATCCACCTAAGGAAGACAGCAAAACACGGAAAATATCTCGCCATTCAGGACATGGCAACTGAAGTTATGGTGGGACTCACAATAGCGATCACCGGAATCAGCTGCCCGAGGCTGTGAGTAGTCGACGTCTAGAGGGATACGGAAAAAAGGTACACTGAAGATAGTAAACGAGAAATGTAGCGATAAGCGAATGAAAATGTTTTCATGAAAAATGGACTACCAATTCCCCATAGCAAGTAACGTGCCAGGTAGCACAAAATGAGTTTATACAAGCATAAATTTTCAGTTGGTCAGAACTTGACAGAAAAATGTGCTAGTTTCAACTGGATTTAAATTCAAAAATAACTAACAGAGTATGCAGAAAAACTCGGAACAAAAAGATTACCTACAGTGAGTCAAAAGTAGGACAGCACGACAAAAGCATAGGAGGACATACCATAACAGCATTTTTTGATTCCTCTTCAACATCTAACCGCACATACTGTTCAAACAACCGGCTCAAAAATCGATAGAGTTTTGGCGCACCTTGTAAAAAGGCGGCCAGGTTAGCAAAGACGTTGATAACCGCTTTGGACAGATGCCTGTAAACGGGGGAAAAAGTGTGTCATCCCAATAAATAATGTAAAAAGAGATGATTATGTACCAATCGGTAAGAAATTGACACATTTATCGCATCCGAAACAACGAGCTTTCAAAAGAAAGATATTGATAGTTACCTGTACCTCTTTCAAATCAAGGTTTATTACAGCAACAACGAAATGATGACTCACACAAGGTAGTTTTAACGGGACAGGTATACAGTTGTTAACCGACCAAAGATGATGTCCTTCAGAAAGGATATGACTGTTGAATAAATCGCTCAAAGGAGTGGATTCTTTAGATGGGGACAATTGCAGCACAAACTGTCGCACTTGATGGAGCTTTTAAACAAAAGGAGACATCACAAGATGCTTCACCTGCATGGGGGAATTCGCCCAATTGGTGTGAATCGATCTTAATTTTACAACCAATAAGACAGCATTCACAATTTAACCTTGTTCTTAATGGGTCTAAGCGCACACATGAGTAGAGCTAAGAACAAGATGGGACCAATTTTACACGCGCCAAAAAATCCGTCCTTGGATTTGGGAAAATTACTACTTGTATTCCAGTCGTGCTTACCACGATCGGGATTCGCTCACATTCCCGTTTGACACTGCTTCTCGAGCACCGCGAAAACTTGCCGCTGTGAGTAGATCCATTATTTGTTCGTGTACAGAGGGCTAAAGATAAGATCAAGAAGGAAAATAAGAACCCAACACGGGATTATCGAGCTTAAGCGTATCATAAGTGGTATAAAAAGTAACACTTAACAGAGGCAAAGATCGCGGGAGAGATCTTGAATTCATCAATAATGCAGAAATGTGGTACCATTAGGTAGGCTAGCAAGCCCAATAGACAGATCAACTAAAAGTTCCTACAAAATGTACATCCAGAAACAAATGCGTTGTGAATGGTTTTCAGGCCCGTGTAAAGCAGGGCGATAATTTTATGCCACAGACTCAGACAACAAATCGAAACCGCAAGAGTATTATTCTTAGGAAGAAGGAACATCAATCAGGGTTCGTGATTGAAATCTTCGCTGAGTAGCCGAAAAGCAATGCACAGTTTTTTAATCCATCAATGTTTCACTTCAGGCAGTGAGCCGATGAGGTGCGAGACTCCATGAGGATTCGAACCCTCAAAGTACCCCAGCAGAGTTACTCGATGGATTGGCTAGATGATTTCCAGTAAGAATGACGCTGTTGTAGTGATTAGTGGAAGGGGTGAGTACTGTGGTCATGACCGTTTCCCATAGGGACCAACGGTACTTTGCAATACGACCCCAGCTCTCTCCATCTTTTAATTCTGGAACAAAGACTTCTTTCGTCATGGTTATATGGCAGTATTTACCGCTGATACATAGTCAACATGATCATATTGAAGGTCAGGTGTTCATAAACGAATAAAAAGGGTCGAGATGGCGAATTTACTGACCGGAAGGTCTGTGGTTCGAACCCGACCTCTGCCTCTCGACTCCCTGTCTAGGGTTGGGCAACCTGGCAGCATCCCAGCCCTCATGCAACCTTCGGGTGGCATGGGAGCTAGGCACCGGAAAGGTGCTACAGCTAAACATTTACCGCTGATACATTGTCAACATGATCATATTGAAGATCAGGTGATCGTAGAGGAATAAAACCCGTGTGGCTGAGACATTTGGGGAAAATATGTGCCTAAATTCCCAGGGCGTTACTTTCAGACTGAAAGCTCAAAGTGCTTGGAACGAAAGTGTCGCTAGAGTGGGTAGAGAATCGAGTGGCACGGTTGGTGCTGAAATTGTACACAATCAAATTGCGCCGAATGAAATTGCATGAAATTACACGAATGTTAGCATTAAATAACATGTCAGTGCTTTAAAAACTGTCTGAGTCAATGCTGAACACGGAAAAGGCGGGAACTCACACATCCAGCGATCACCATACAACCCAGCTGCTCTAGGGTGACCACTTCTAATTCAGGAAGTAGTCGAGACGGAGTGAGATTTTGTTGAAGAAATTGAAAGACCAGTTGTTGAGTCTGCGCAACCTGGGCAAGTTCGACCCCAATGTGACCGAGACAGTAGACCGTGTTCAAGTACATCAAATTTGTATCCCTGTATGGAAGAGAAAGGTAAAACGAATGCTTCTGGGAACTCAAACAAAGCCACAGCGAGAGAAACAAGGTGGCTTGCAGAAAATATGGCTGAGTTTTAAAAAATGAAAAGGGATTGTCAAGCGTACTGGTGGAGGTGGTTAGGTGCTGTGTAATTTCAAACAAATCCAGTCACCGATAGGATTGAATCAAAATTGTGAGAAAGTGAGAAACGAAAACTGAACAAAAACAAGACTGAGTTCAAATTGTTATTGTTTGCCCTTTTCTCCGTGTTAGTGGATCACCTCTGATAATCTAATGTGATAAATGACGTACTTATATGGCGATTGCATATAGCTGGACGCTGTTCTGGACCAGCGAGCATAAAGCCTGAGATTGAAAATGAAAACACCTGAATGTTTCATGAGAATCAAATAATGTGTGGATACCGTGAAAACCCCACCGAGAAACAATAATCTGATATAATAGTTCAGTAGAGCACAGATCGGTTATGAAATTGGACACCTTGTCGAGGAGAAGATCAAACTTCAATTCAGGATACTCATGGGAACGAAAAAACATGAATAGACGAAAACACAAATAACGATTTATGGGAAACTCAGCAAGAAGATTCGTGTGGAAAGCGACCTACGCTACTTCGAGAAAAACTGCACAGAAATTGTCACCAAGTAGTAAAGGAACAATCTCCAAATGTGAAACTGTGCGAAAACCGCAAGTGTTAATCGTTCGCTTCCTAACACGTATAGTGTCAAACTACTTCGAGGTATCCATTTACAAACGCAACGTGCACTCAGATTGGTGTAAACCGTAATGTGCCACTGCAGAACTGAATGAAGTACACTTGGAGACCTTTTAGTCGATGCGGCCGAAAAACTCAGTGGCGTTAGTTCTGGTGCTTTAATAAAAATGAAACAGGTTTTTTTGTAGGAAAGAATAAGACAGCATTTCCAAAACTTCAGCACTTATGGCGTAGCAGTGACATCAGCTTATTCGTCAATAACAATCTACAGTAGTACAGTGCGGCTGATGCTACTGCAAGAACCAGGAACATGGCAGTTTTGAGCAGAAAAGAAACGTAAGCTTTCAACCTTTGAATGTCAGTGTCTCGAAACGTTTTCAGTGTCTGAATGGGACACCTGACTAGCAGTAATGAGATCCACTGAATGGTTTTCGGGAGAACGGGCTCTCTCACAAGTTGCTATACTGTGTTAGGCTGGTTATGTCACGTGCTCTGCATGCTGGGCACATACGCCTCGTGAGACCGTGGTGAGCGAACATGAGGGCGAGCGCCAGGAAGGATCAATCAATGCCCGACAAGCGCCTCATCGGTCAAACTACTACCGGTTCACTGATAATTTTGCTCGACAACTGGATTTTGTACGCACGCTTCGATAAGCATTTTTATGGATGGCAGTGCTATGGGGACTTTTGATGCCTTTACGAGGGTAACTAGGAGTATCACAGCTATATCTGAGAGGAATTAACAGTCCAGACCATATGTGTCCAGAAGAAATGGTGACCAGGCGGTGAATATAAACGCTGGGACAGTTATTCCGAACTGATTCTGATTTGTGCGTACAATTTGTGGAATGATATGAACGGTGACTCGGTAGTGATGAACGCCAACAAATGAGTATGTATCAGTGAGAAGGTGCGCGATGAGAAGTTGTGTGCAGACAGTCTAAATGAAAAGGGTACATTTGTGATGAAAATATAATCCTCTCAGTCGGTGGTCCCACAACAAATTTAGGATGATGATGCAGGTAGGTGCATCAAGATTGGAGACCAAGTGGGAACTAAACGAACAATTACCTGGTGATCACGCTGCAGAGAACCATTTAAAAAACGGTAGGTTGCAACACATTGAATATCTACGGACCAACTGAATGGCTATACAAGTCTCGATACATTCAGAATAAAAAAGCATCATGCACAGGATTTAGAACAGGACAAGACCACTCCGCTTCAACAAATCGGTAGAAAAGTGGATACCACTGAAGCAATCAAGTTATCCAAGAGGGAGAGGGTAATCTTTGGGTCCTCATATACGTCAAAACTACGAAAGCAGTTGCCCCTGACTCTCACACTTACCTCTTACGCCTTCTACTCTGCAACGATTTGCTAATCCTGCAATCATCCCAACTTTCACAGAAAGGAGAACAAACTATAAAAGTATGTTGTGAACTTAACCAGCCATCCTAGCATTAGGTTTTTGCTCTGCTCACATTCTAGATTTTCCGATTTCTAGTGAGCTAGACAACCCCACCGGTTTGTTATGGGATACTTGTTTAAATGCTGTGCAACAACACGCGGCAGTCAGCCATAGCTACAATTGAAAAGAAATGGGGTCTACAGAGCGCGGGGTGTGGCATTGTTTGAAGCGTATAGACACGTGACCCACGTGGTCAGTTCACCCATTCAGGTGAACTCAACAAACGCGCAGGCGGTGATGAGCAAAATGAATTGTGACAGCACAGGTAGACACAAAAAGTGAACATAGCGAAATAGGTAGTAATCCTGCAGAACTACTTCACATGACATGACCAGAATGGGGTGCATCAGAGAAGAGGTTAAGGAACCTCTGTTAGAGGACCAAATGCGGTCTATATGATCAAGTCACCACAAAGATTAAGTCACACGCGTTCTCGCAGAACTTTGTATGTTCATTAGTCACAATAACTGCAACAGCAAAGAAAATCTGTGGGGAAAACGACCTTCTAGAAGGTATCAGGCCAAATAACCCCGGTTGAGAAAAGATGCTTAACGCTCAAGATAGCTTAGTAGTTAAGACAGCGGCTTACGAATCGGGGGTTCCGTGGTTCGAAACTAACTCGGGAATCTCAGCTGTTCCTGTCTAGACTTCGGTAACATCGTACAACAACCTCTCAGCCCTCGTGCTCCCTTCGGATGGTATGACAGCTAGGCATCGACTAGGACAACAGCTGAACGATTACGTATTCATCTTAATGCTCCACGAAAATCAGTACATCGAAGTGTGTCGGCATTGAAGCTTACCGGGAGTGCTTACAGGAGTCCACAGCACCACTAAAGGGCGACTCTGCTTGAAACCGTTAGCTACGGTGAG
Organism: Opisthorchis viverrini; assembly: GCF_000715545.1. Taxonomy (NCBI): domain Eukaryota; kingdom Metazoa; phylum Platyhelminthes; class Trematoda; order Opisthorchiida; family Opisthorchiidae; genus Opisthorchis; species Opisthorchis viverrini. Next base: position 1,316,213 of record NW_008751660.1, read on the forward strand.
GCATGAATGAAAATGAATGAATCGGAGCTCGTGTGGAAAGAACATAAAACCCACCTTCCACCTTCGGCTGCATTGAATATGCGGCGGGAGAGATCAGCCAGGAACGTTTCCACCAAATCTGTTTTGACCAAAAGTACGCTGGAACAGGGAATAAAATAAAACAATACGTACAGATCCCAGTCACTGAGAGGATAGAACGCGAACCCGTGACTTGTCCTTCATTGGACAAGTGTTCTACTGAATGAACTATCGGGGATGTTGTTTCACGTCCTACACATTTTCATCGGTTCCACGATGACCTCGTACAACTCTGCCAATCTGACTTGGAAGTTGACGTTCTCTAGCGAAAATTAGCGAGCCTCTTGTTCAAAAACTGATCTTTTCGATTGTGTACTCAAGTGGCCATCTAAGGTTTTCCAAACCCATGTCTTCTACATGAATCATTCGGGAAAAAACGGAAACTCGCCGAACACGCGGAAGACGCTACACCGCGTGACCTCCAATTCATATAACTCTACTTTAACTCCAGTAACCAAGTGGGCAAGAGAGGATGATTCAAAGGTTCTGCTAAACGCTTTCCGGGCCAGTTTTCTGAGAGGCAAATACTACAAAGTAGCATCATCTTCGTTTAGTCCTTATATCGCATGCTGGTCACTATCATCATCAAAGTCACTGACAGCAGTACACGTGTTAAACACTTAGGTTTAACTGTAGAACAACTCAAATGTGCAAAGAAAAATCTTAAAAAGAGGGGGACCCAGTACCAGCGCTCCAGAGATTCGGAGGACCTACATATCCAACACTCAGTAGGAATTTGGATAAAAGCTAGCAACAAGAACGCCAATGGCTCCGGTTTGTTGCCGCACCTTGCGCCGTTAATGGTTAAAGACAATAAGTGTCGCGTGACCCATCCTGGAGGACTGGTCGCATCCATGTTTCGTAACTTCATTCCTTTTTCCAGGTCGCACTTTACCCGTTTCTCTCGGTCTATGTTACCATCGAGGCACGAGACAGCTCAGTAGTTAGAGCGCAGATTTACTGACCAGAAGGTCAATTGGTTTGAACCCGACCTCTGCCTCTCGACTTCCCCTGTCTAGGCTTGGGCAACCTGGCAGTATCCCAGGCCTCGTGCTTCCTTCGAGTGGAATGACAGCTAAGCATCGAAAGAGTGTTACTATGTCACCATGGGAACAAAACTCCTCCTGTTAGCATGCGCAGCACACGAACAAGCCAGTGCACATTGTGTTGCTCGGCACCGTCCCGGACTGAAGCATTCACCTCATCACCATGCGACTCCATTCAGTCCCCAACCACATCCATTGATAAATGAATTGGAAATATCCATTGAAAGACTACACAAATTCGTTTTTGGAAGAAACGATACACCAAAAATCCATCCAACGAGACAGTCTACTCAATAGTGCACCGAGAACATGGTGCATATGGACACATCTATTGCTTGAAACTGAAATGCAAATGCACGATCAGACCAAAACAGATAATTTCAAAGTGAATCAGAGTAAGGAAAACTCACCGACAAACGCTTTGTATCGCAGCACCCCGAAGGTGATCCAAAATTCGGCGATAATAAGTTATATGTCTTTCTATACGAGCCAACTCAATCACTTCAGCCGATTGCCCGTACAGATAGGGGTCGGTCGCAAGGGCCTGGAAGAGGAGTACAGGGGACTGGTTGAGATTTTCACATTTCTAAACAATACCGGTGACTACTAAACCAAAACGATCATTTTAGCTACAGCATACTTATCGTTTTACCAGTCACGGTAAAACGGCTCGCCTGTTAAAACAAGTGACTGGTGTCTGGCGATAAAGTCCGAGGCCTTTATTGTCTTGAGTAAGACAACATCGCCAGCCGGCAACTAGACATCAATTTACAATGTTGGCCTCAGCAGACACCATTACCACAACTCCAATGCAGTTTGGATCAGAGCAACTGACACATGCACAAATACGACTAACCCGCAGATGCGCACCACTTGGCACTCACGACAATGAGCTACAGATGGACGCGGATTCAAGTCGAGAGCTGGAAGCAAATAATTCAACTCGGTGGGCGTGAGGGAAATGAGGACAAACGGTCCTTTTTGGGACGCTTGTGTAAGTAAACATCAGCCGACAGACACTTCACTGGAAAGGTTCTAAGGTGAGGACTCCTAAATTATTTTTTAAAGGAAATTGCATGTCAGACGAACAGCTCATGATCCACAATACCAATTTCGAAATTATTTGTCATCGGACAAAACTGCCATCAAATGCGACATCAGTTGCACGTTGTACATGGGGATGATGGTTATAGGAAATACATATGCACAGAACGTGAACAGAGAACCTGGAACAAAAAGGTTCCAGTAAAATAATGCTTCACAAATGCATGTAGTAGCTAGATTTCAAGATGACACGTATATCAATGCTTAAAGTTAGAACCGATCTTTAATCGTATCGATTGAAATAATGTGACGCACGATTTGATAGGAGACCCAACTGAATCCAGTTGAGTCTCCGTTTTACGAAGGTCCACTCCAACTGAATGTGCTGCAACAAGCCTTCACATATTTCAGTTGGTACGATATTCGAGATATCGCAGCCCTATGAGTATTGTGTTACGTTTGTACGATATGGCGTCACATTAATGACAACTGACCAATGGTAGCCAAAGGGGCTACCAGAGTAGGCAATGATTGAGCGTTCGACCCAAGCGAGCTTTTTTCCAGTGCAATTGTTGTGCTTCATCATAAATCATTAATGCCACTCATTCAGCTGCCTCGGTCACTTAATTCGTTAGACTGCTAAATTCAGTATCACAATCTACCAGGTAGAACGGCCGGTATACGTTCCACATGTTCCAGGTAATCGCACGAGGACACCGAAAGTGGGCACCCGTAGTTTTATGGGACTTCCAGCGTAAATTGCTTCAGATATCGGTTATGGACCAAGAAACAACCAGAGATGGCAAAATATGAAACAGTATAGCACCACCCCTAAGTGTTTGTAAACCTCACGCAGCGAATTGAATTCCACGCAATTCAGGATTCATGAGGGTGGTACATGAGTATCCAGCAGAATCGGGGTCAAGAGAGGGTAGTCACTTGGCCTTAAACCGGAAGCAATCACCCCGACAAACTAAATAAAAAATTTAGTTTTTACGAGATATCGCCAAAGGGTAGAAATTATTCGCAAATTGAGTAATGGGTGCGTCGATTACAGTAAATAACCAATGCCAGTTAAAATACGATGGCTGAACGGCTAAAGTAATCATGCATCCAGTAAGCATAGACAAGCATGGATATGGAAGAAAAACATACTTTTCGACTAGAAAGCGTATTGAACATCTCTTGTTGGGCGTTCTCCAGTCGACGTAGCTGTCGGTTCAAACGACTCAGGGTTGTAGAGGGTTCCAACAAAAAATCACTGAGCGAATCCAAAGTAGCCTTTGCCAGATGTGGAAACCGTTGTGGTAATTGTCCAGCACAATCCAACACGACGACCAACAACCCTGCGCTACACACCAGATGGCTACGGCTAGGTCGAGTGCCGTGTTTACCAGCAATGTGATTGGATATGGTAGTCTTAACAGCGGCGGTCGAGGAGGGCTGAGTGGAAAACTGACGATGGATAACATTTAGTTGTCCACGGATAAAATGTTGCATGCCACGAGCCGTTGCAGCAGCAACGGACTGACCGCCACCAGAAGTGAACAGAAGGGGAGTTTGGTCCAAATTTGGCTCTGAATGCAACATTGTCCGTAAATCAATGCCTGTGGCTACGCGCTCCAACAAACGGGTAAGCAGACTTTCAGAGTCTAAAGTAAATAAACACGTTATCGTAGTTATCGCTGTTACCACTACTTGAAGCAATTTAAAAAAAAAAGTTCTGTGAATATACTTACAGCTCTAACGCGAGCAAGAATTACTTAACGTCTGTGTTTGAGAACATTCGTAACTCACTCACCTGCCATATCGGTGACCACCTGTGTGAGAATCTGTACACAGACAGCTGTCGAAGCAGTTACGAGATCGAAAGCGAACAGCGCTGGCGCTGTGCGCTCCGTTCGGCTATCGCTCTTAACAGTAGACGGCAAACTGGTATCCATATTGCTGGGACTGTCAACCTGAATGGTCATGGACTTCAATGTAGGGTCCTCTGAATCCGACCGGGAGTAAAAACGCGGAGGAACTGATTTCTTGCGCACGTTTAACTAGGGGGAAGAACATAACCAATGAGAACTTTGATTATTTTGGGGTACAGCGCGTTCGAAATATCGTCGAGTGGAAGTAGAACCAAATCAATTCTAGCATTAGGGGAGATGAGATCGAAAGAAGCAAGATCTTGTCAATATAAACGTGGCGTGAAGCGTCGGATGGGAATCGACTCAAGGGATACTATAATACTGAGGGAGGAGAGCATGTACTTCTGAATACTCTGGATAACTAATGGGTTTTTTCTGCATGATTCATAGTCCTCATGGTCGGCCAGTCACTGGATCCATTAGAAATGGAATTGGGACTTCAACAGAACGTTTACTCAAGCAGTTAAGAGTAATGAAGGCCCGCGTGATATCTCATCGCACAACTTACTTATTTCAATTAGTATCATTCTAACCATAAAATTCGGTCGAATACACCGGTATCGCAAACCTATTGTATGATGTGTACAACATTTCTTGTAAGCCTCTCAGTAGTGAGATTTTTCGGTTCTTAAACAGGACTTCATCCGACAAAATTGGGTCCTCCTATATCGGAAGGATCCGAACATGCGCGATAGGTGAACTACCTGGCCCGAGGAAAATTTGAGATTGAACATCACGTTTTGCTGCCTGGTTGCTGCTCGGTTAAATTACGGTTAGCAGGTGCTGTCCAACTCCAATCGCGCAGGTTTCAGCCACATTAATTCGCTTTGAAAGCATCCCAAGTGTAAGACATTTTCGGATACAACCACAACTTCCATCTTGTGTATACGGTAACATTTTTTCAACTAGTGAGGAATGCTGAACACAACCGAAGAACTTCCAGTGTATTACGTCTAGACAGATCTTTTACAAGTTTAGAGGACAACAGGGCAAGTTTAGCTTTAATCCGAACGAAACGATTCAGACATTGAAGGCTCATCCCTTAGGATTAGGCTGAAACGGTGTGCCAAATGTCAAATGCGGACTGGGGCAAAATGACGCTTTTTTGATACGAAGTGAAAAATGTACCACTGAAAGATAATAAGTGGGTGCGCATATAGTCGATGATATAATAGGACAGAAGCTGAGACAATTTTCCAGCGGATATGCCACAATCATTTTCTCCATAAAGAGGACGTAAAAAGTGGTCTTTGTCTGGAGGCGCCTGTAAAAGGGGACGTGGATTTGTTTTGCTTTATTTTATGTGGTGCGGTCCAGGAAACCAAATCCGCCATCTCGATTGCTCCTGTCTAGGCTCGGATAACATCGTGCTTCCTTAAAATAGCACGTTAGCTAGGCAGCGAAATGATGTTACAGCTGAACCATTGTTATTTGTTGTTTTATTGGTCCGCGACAGCTAAATTACTTATTTTGCTACGACTCAGTGAATATAATGTCTTCTTTCATGCATATATCCCGTGATTGTATTTGGCCCTTCTAAGCGAATTGAGAATAAACACATCTTTACAAACAGCACTTTTTCGAGAGTCATTGCTGCCCACATGTTACACTTCCGTCAGCCGCGCATTCATTAGCTGTTGTTACTAAAATGTTACCCACTCGTTGCCTTCCCTAAGCAACCGAATCACTGGGCTATGACGCTATAAGACGCGGGTTTCATTTGTTTTTAAACAAAATGAAACAAATCCAGCAGATACATTTTTTTCACTCCACGCCAAAAAAACTATGCCTAGTTTCCCGAGTAAACAACGACCTGATGACCCCTGCAATACCAAATTACGAGTGCTGTGCACGGCAAGCTAATCAATGCTCAAAACTGAGCGAATTAACCTTATACGAATGAAGTGATAGCATGTACGAAACTACACATTCAAACCCTCCTGGTCACTTCCCAGTCACACCTCTTCTAGGAATTCGCTTCACGACTGAGTCAATTTCGGAGCCGCGCAAATCGCGTCGCAAGCCGAGCCCCTGACGTAAGTTCTCGATCAACAGCTGAAATGTTGGTGATACGGCTGCTTGACAGCCAATTTGTGTGATTCCAGTCTAAGCCACCCCCATCACTCTTTATCACACACTATTAAATTCCCTGTCTCTTTGACCTAATTCACACCAGTCAGTTACAGCGGTGGTTTCACGTGCACTCACTGCAATACCAGTCCAAAATGTATGATAACGATGTTGTAGGTGTGTTTAGTATGGGTCAGTGTTGCAACTGTTTTAAATAGTTGATAGACTATTCTGCGTCAGGCAAGCCACCACAAGCTGTGTCCCGACAACCAACATGAAAAAAACGCAGAAAGTCGAAGTATGGTCCATTCAGTACAACAAAGTGGCATCAAAAGCAGATGTGAGATAATTGTTAAGGGCGATAGGTATAGCGTACTCTAACTCTGAAAGTTCAGCCCTATCAATGAGTGTCTGGAAATGAGGAAAAGAGAAAAATTGATAGTATGGGGGAAATGGGCTATTCGTGTAATAAGTTGAGCACGTGTTACTGATAACATTCTGTTGGAGAGAGGCCATCATACGCATGTTTGAGTGATATTTGGCTAAAGGTAGTCTCCACTGAGTTTTTTTCATCTATATCGACTGAAGGATAGGAGGACGGCTATTATGCAGAAGGACCCTAAAGGAGGGAATTTGTGTACTTACGTAGGAGCCAGGGGGATCGCCCAACACCAGTTGCCTTGATTGTTAACTAGCTCGTAAGGTCTAATCAAACTCAGTCCCCAGGAGATGCCAGTTTGAGTGTTCCATACCTTCACAATAACAGCAAGCAATGGACTACAACGAGTAAATGGCCCCCCGTTTGCAGCCAAGCAAAGGTAAACGATAAATGTTCCTCGTTTTCAACCAAGCAAAACGGCTGCCCACCTCCCCGCGTGAGACAAACGCAGCCACATATTCCTATTTAAATATATGGTGAACCATTTGTAGGTATGCTGAAGAAACACACTCGCTCCTATGGAAAAAAATCGTTCAGTTGTAACATACTTCCGGTGCCTAGCTGCCACGCCATCCGAAGGGCTGGGATACTGCCAGGTTGCCCGAGCCTAGACAGGAAAAGTCGAGATGCGGAAGTCGGGTTCGAACCACAGTCATTCCAGTCAGCAATTTTTTAACCACTTGAGCTATTTCGCTCCCCACCCTCGTATTCAGTAGAACGCTGATCTGCTGGAGTTTTGCTTTTATGGGTGCTTAAGTATGTTGTCGGAAATCCTTTGGTAACAGCTTTTCCTATGATGATACTGGTGAGGCAAGCCAATATTGCCAGCTTCATTCCACTGTAGAAGCCATTCAGAGATACTGTGGCTCCACATATGGAACTGTCACTAGTTGTGGATACCACGTATGCTCACTTGGCCTACCGTGTTTCCCGAAGTTCCTATTTGAAAAACGTAGTTTGCTGTAGGTGCATGTTGACACATACCACCCAATTTTGCAGTGGATTTTTGGTCATTTTCGAATGCATGAGTTTTTCACTTGTTTCAATTCTCCAATCTGCCCTCCAATAAACAAAACTGTGGAAACACTCTCTGACTTATCGCAAAAGTTGTGGGAAAATTCGCGCAATATTCAATGAGTGGCTTGATTGTATCGAAGCGGTGCTGAACATCGAAGAGAATTAGTTGCATTGGTTCAATGCAGATAACTAGCAAAGCTCTGTAGAACGAGTTGGAAGTGACGGATGCGCCATTGACCACATGAATCATTCACCCAACATTGAAGCTGTGTAAGCTATGAATGCCACTCGCTAACGCACTTAACAGGCAGTCCGATTACCACCCTACTAAATCTATATCTTTTTCAGTCTACTTTTCACTGTTGCGCAGCAGGAAAGGATGGTCAGTACAGCCAAAGATTGGAGCAGAAAGAAGTCCAAATAAGAACAATAATTTTGGTTGCTTCTAAAAGTAAAAGCCTTTCCGTTTAGACTGGTTGTTGCTTAGTCCACAATCCGGTCACGTGCGCAAATAGGTAGTATTCAAGCAACGCACGTATTAATATAACCAGACAGAACCTACCAAGCCGTTGTCATTGTTCTTATCGGACAGCTGGCCATTTACCAAGCCATTCAGTTCTTGTTCGGGGTTCGGTGACTGGCGGTGATTTACAAGGGAGTGATCCTTGCGGTCTGCCTGATCCAGTTCTTCATCCTCATCGGTTGGATTGCTAAAACGCGGACGACCTGCTCGCCGTAACGACGCAGAGAGCGTGTTTGCTGAGTTAACAAGAGAAATACGCCTCCCACCGCTGGCTGGGGCCTCAACCGTCGAAGTAGGAACGCCAGCAGCCTCAGCTGACAACCGTGGTAATTCACTTATACAAGTACTATAGACCTCTAGGATTAGTCCTTGTACGCTGTTCAGTACTTTCTCCCCGACATCTGCTGAAAGGAATGGGAAATAGTGCAGATGTGAATTGCAGAAAGGCTAATTCTTCCTAACAAAGTCTAACACCAGTAATAGGGTTGCGCTACACAGCTGCCAACTGGTTGGGTAGCACGACGCCTTTCAGGTCAAGACGTCTTGACATTTTTCATATGATGTCGCGGTAAGGTTTTTAAAATGACTCGATTCGAATCGAAGTGTCACCACAAGAATCTAAAGAGATCACGATGTCAAGGTAAGTTTTTTCCAGAATTTTCCAGAAGAGCTGTACGGATCAACCCACACTCAACATCGACTCATCTTTGGATGTCGATTCCTGTTGGGTTATTTTGAGAACCTTATGCAAGCATTTTATTAAAAAGAAACTGGCATACACCGTCTGGGTCTTCCGTTATTATCACATAAGAAATCCAGAATTTGGAAACTGCACACCATCGCTCAGAAAGTATGAAGCAGCTCGGAATTGTCAGTTCAATTCTGGAAATCCTATATTGTATCCGGTTTTCAGTAGTTTTGAGGAAATTCACTAGACTCATGTACCCTAATTTCGAACCTCGTGATCGCAGAAACGGCAAGTGAGATGAAAAATTCCCCTAGCGAGCTGATCAAGCAAAAAACGATGTTACGTTTACAGAAACCGTGTATTTTCCAACCATGGACACTTCAGAAGGGCAGTGTGACAAGATTGTGAAGATCTTACGATCTATCGCGCATCCCATACTCATATATCGGCCAGAAATATGAGCGGTGCCAATGAAGGATAAGTAAACACCCTCAGCTAATACTAGCTACGAAGCTATATTGCTTCAAGGTACAACAGGTTCCCAAGCGATATACGGTTGACACACAAGCTTGAAACTTTTGACATCTTACAAATCTTACAAGCTAATATACAGGAAAGTGGTCAAATGATTTGACCAATAATATCCCGAGTGTAGATAAACGAAGATACGTACAGAATAAAGCTCGGGTAGGAGTCGGGAGAGATCCACCAGAGGAGACCAGTACACAAAACTTGTTTTTTTCGGAGCATGGAGATAATTCTTGACATCGGATTAAATAGTGAGAAAAGCAACTCACCACGATCAGGATTGTGTAGCAAATCGCGGATAAGCAAAAGCCAACAGAGCCTGAGACAATGTGCGAGAGACCGATACGGATACCGTCCATTCTTCGGCCGACACTATAAAAGGAAAAGTTAGAACTTTCAAAGCGGGTAAAATGGATTCCGGTACAGGGATGATGTATGGATTTCAAAAACCATTGACCGTCTTAAGAGATAATAAAATTCAAAGGGGCCACGTAGTCTGATCGTTACTAGTTAAAAGTCATAAACCGTCTGATGACCAGAATGTCTCTCCACAAAAAATGAACCCATATGATGTAAAAAGAAGGAACTGCTCGGGTTCTGCTTCATTTTACTAGTCAGGAAGTGTCCACGGTGGGTTCTAGTTAAGAGAGTGAAACACAACAGGTTTGTAAGGTCATCACGCTGTTAAAAGCCGGGAAGTGTCTGCTGAAGCTACATTGCAGCCTGCTGAGCCATAAGCTGCGCGAAAAATAGTTAATCGAAAGTCGAACGAAACTAAATAGGTTAACATTGTGGCAAGGCTGATTTTTGATCAGCTGGTAGTTGATCTCTTCGCTAAGCGTGGCATTTGGCGTGCAAACATTTCGCCCCCATCGTCGATGCGCAGACAGACAATTTTTCCTGGTACAGCGACGAAATGTTTGCAGGCCAATTGCCAAGCTCGGCGAACAGATCGACGACCAACTGACCAATAACCAATAAATACACCTGAGCTTTAACCATTTAGGAATATTTCCACCCTTAGCTTGTTCAAATAACAATAACGCTGTGATCTTTGACAATGAAGCACTTAAACTTCACATGGATTAGAGAATGGAGTTGGCACCCATGATAAGCAATGTGGGAAGAGGTTATCAAGGAATGATAGTACACAAAATTTCAGAAAGCAAACTCACTGGCCAAAACGCGGTGGCTGCAGCATCCAGACGTTTCATTGACCGGTCACTCATCAACTGACTAGACTGAAAAAGGTGGGATGAACCACATGGACTTAATGATGTGGTGAAAAAGGAAGCTACGGAACACATAGCTACGTAAATCAGATCACGTCATAAGGTTGTACTGTCGTTTCAAGGAGGATCTAGGAACACATTCACAAGAAGCACGGCATCTGATGTCGTTGGAGGTGGGGCATGCCCGAGCAACGGAAAAGCCAAAAATGTACTCAAGCTACCACCACGAGTTCGCGTGCAAAGCAGCGTCATAATGGGATCGCGAGTAACACAAGTCAGTCAACAACTATCATGGACTCATTAAACTCATTTAATACATCTAAGACCTGCCCTTAGGGCGACTATGGATATATTTTGCCTCAATATGCACTTTCTCACTCGTAGGAGAATGTTCTGAAAAATATGCCTTTCCGTTGGGTCTGCTAAGCACTCCGGAGCCATCCGTTTGAACTGCCTCTTAGAAGAAAAACTTTCGTCGATCCACTCTGGAGGGCTCTCCAAAAGGGGAAAAATATATAATTCGCTCTCCCAAGTAAATTCACATGTACGTTTAGTACCGCCATTATAGTGGAGGGACATTTACCTATTTCTGGAGAGATCATCTAGGTGGACCCACCCAAAGTGCTCCTTTTTGCGAGGGTCGCAACCTTCGTAAAAATGACAAAAGACCAACCAGCAATAACCTTTATGAACGGTGGTCTCTCCTGCGAGTACCACCCAGAGGACGAAATTGTTCGAATTTGAGCGTTTTATCCTCTGTTCAATTGAATATCAGATACCTGAAAGGTCATACTACTGCGGCATGACAGTATTTTGAAGGTTTGGGAAAAAAACTTAGACTTCGGATTTAGTTTTTTCAGTAGCATGCAATAGATATAAATTAATTATCAAAGGGCATGTATGGCGCTCTTATTAGCGCAGAATGGGCTACCACAAGAGACAGGAACACCGTACAACGTGATTGCTATATGAAGTGAACCACACAAATGAAGATCAATGAGATGAAAGCAGTCAACTACTCCCCTTCTCATGGATTGTGAAAATAAATGGATATATATGACCAGAAATCAGGTCAAGTATCACAAAATTCAGCCAGGCGTTCCAGGCGTTTCCTGAAAAAAGTTCTAGTTCAAGAGCCCTCTCTCTCTAATGTGAGCTATTTAGGGGTAGAAGCCAATGCAAGTGACTCTAAATCCGGAACGCCTAACCCGGAGGCATCTCGGTGAGTCAGAAGCTAAGCTCCGAAGATAATCTTTTTCTGGATGAACTGGCTCTTTTAGAAGGGGTAAGTCCTGTCGGACAGAAACGAAAGTATTTTTTGAACCTTACCAGTTTCAGTAAGGAGCGAATTTGGTTACTGTTGAAGGGTAAAAATGCCAGGTCGCTGGCACCGATCAGTTGACTAGAACGGCTCAGTGATACCAGTTGTGGAGCGGTCAAGCAACTACTGAGGTAATCCTCGCACAGAACTGCTCGATGAGGCAAACGACTGGCATAGACGGATGCCACCTGACCGAAGAGGTATTCACTTCCACCAGGATCCAACCAGGCAGAGTTCCACACGGACCACTCAACTTTGGCGGTTGACGCTGACGAGGGAACGGGAACGTTGCCGAAAGGGCTGGCACTGATATTAGATACTGAAAAGCACGAAGAAAATGCGTACAAGAAGCTGAAGAATGGGAGTGAAATAGGTCTGAAAAACGTTTGACATCGCGAATCACAGCGAATAGTCAAAGCAAGTAGTTTTACTGAAGAAAAAGTTATTTAAATGGGGAGGCTACGAGAGGAGTAGCACGTCTACAATACAATTCTGTGGTTCGTCACCGGCTAACATCGACCCTAGCTTGTGACTCTAATTAAGTGGTGGGTTGACCAGGATGGAAAGGATTCAGAACCCTCAGCCACTGGATGGAAAGCGATGTAACACCGAGATATTCAGCTCGGGATTGGTGGTACCGTTCTTTTGTAGCGATGCTGTTTGATTCTTAGGATAGTTAACTCAAACATCAGCCTTAATCTAGTTGCTACTGTATACAGAAATTCTGGATGAACCATGGAGAAAATGTGAAGGAAATAAGGTGGTAAATTCTCAGGATTCACTAAGAGAATGATGTCCAGCTTCTCACGGGAAGGTGGTTTATCTTGGGACGGGTCACACACTAGAATTCACCTGAAAGAGGTCTCTCTTCAGTTGACTGCGGTAGTGACGTAAAAAAACCCGGAGTCACCTTATACACCATTCTCGAGATATTCTAGAGAGATAGGTGATGTGAGTTACAGAGTAGCTGGAGGGGAATCGTGCGAACCGCTCCAAGTGATACCAGAATCGGATGAGTACGTGATAGACCCGTCACTTATGGAGAGACTGTGATTTGCGAGATGCTATATAAGAAAAATAAACTGTATTTTCCACGTATGCAGGGCAACAATTCGTTATGGAGTGGATCGTATGCACAAAACTTGACCGAAAGACCAGGAAAAAGACCAATCGAGACTTCTGTGGTCAACTTTGGAAGCAAACCTGAGTACCTAATTCTCGCAGTTACAGTTGGACTCAACAATTAAGCTGTTTACAATGCATTAAAAACACGGAAACAGTGTTGTACCGGCCATAAGCCGGATAGTGCTAATTTTCCGCATTTTTACAAGAAATCAATGTTAGTCTTCATGATTGCAGCGGTAACACAGTTAGAAAACTAGAAGAAACTTCAAATTACTCATTAATTCGCCAAAAGTTATTTAGTCCCTTTTACACTTACTTTTCAAATGAATGCAGATAGACATCGTATATGTCCGCAGAAACGTATTGGGTACACGAAGAACAGCTGACTAACCATTCGCTGTAATGTGGTTATGAACCGGATGAAATAACAGTCACAGATCAGATGTTTACGATTGACGATTCTGCTAAAACTTTAGGTTAACCAGTAGCGCACACTTACGACATCAGTAATACAAGGAACCACCCTCCTGGTAGTGGAAATATCTCTAACCTCTTCCCCCATGGCATTAACGGCTCGTTTGCACGTGTCGTGTTTCCTCAGCAGGCGGTCGACAGAATCCACACAACACTAGAAATACGTCCTCAAAACAAGGGCAGCTTGGCCGTAGCTGAGACTTATGACTAGCATTCACGATACCAAGGGAGAAAAGCTAGCAAACTGCAATGCATCTTCTCGCTCGCTTGCACAAGATTATCTGACTATTCTGCCCAGTCCAGTAAACGCGACTACTATGGAAGTTTAGTGTCGAGAACCTATCTCACGGGAGATAGTTTTTGCTTGGACCGTACTATGACGACTATTGACGTAATTGGCGCAATTGGTACAGCCACCTAAAGTGTTTTCCTCGTCCGCGAATTCTAATTAAAGGCTGTGATTCCTGTGACTATATTAGCTACGGATGTGGTACAAAATTGTTAGCACTTGCACTCGACGTCAAATCAAGGACAAAACAATATTAGCTGTCCACTCGTCCATTATCGGAACATTTACCTGCAGTAATATCACGTAGCTAGTCATCCGAATGAGATTAACCTACTCCATGCCATACGGCAGACAACCCATCGTCAACCAGCATACTGCTTACAAGGCCATAAAGCTCCCCTCCCCACGAATCCACGAGAAAGCAATAATATGATGTGAGAGACAACGCCTGGTTAGTATGATGTATTCAGACTTGGGTCGAGGTCTTCAAAGGTAACATAGCGAGGGTAGGACATCGGAGTGGCTCACAGAGTTCTCAAGATAGTTCTCAAGACAGTTCCCTGTGTGAAGCAGACAGAAGTTAACAAAAGTGATCTATACGGCGCCAACTGACAGAAACTGTGGTCAGATTTGACCGCGGTTGGCCATAAGAGATCACTGTGATACAGGGATGGCGGATTACCGTCAGTAACAAAAGAACAAACCAAAGTGAAAAGTCGAAATTCCCTATGCATGCAATGGATATGCCATATTTGATTTTGGTAGAGAATGAAGACGTGGTTCCCAAGTCAAATTAGACTAAATTGAGATTTTTAAGTTTAAACGGTCTAACACTCAACTGGAGAAAAAACGTACGTTTCCAATAAAAATTAACCGTGAGAAAGTACAAAACTGTCTTTTCCCCTCAAAGATGGGAAAAGCGATACCCACCATGTTCACACTTATCATTATCTATGTACCTAGGGATAAAGCTCCAACAAAAAGCATCCGTAGAAACGACGTTGAAAAACTCCCAACTGCTTCGTTTTATAGATACCTACCTTTAATTTGGCTCCATGAAGTTCATGCGGGTTTCGAGGCCTGTGACCAATCGGACATGATACTCATGCACACAGACATATGTCTCCAGTGTTAACAGACACATTGGTTATCACAAAGCAGAGGAATCTCCCTATCGTTGCTAATCTGGCCGAAGGAAACCCGTAATCTGAATCCTCTGAGTTGATGTCGACTGGTCATCCACAGCTCTTTGCTCGACAAAAATACAAATGACTCATGGTGTATTTTCATGCTCAAAAGCGGCCGATGGCTGAGCCATAAAAAAAGCAATATGGCGCTATAAAAATATGTTTGTCATTTCTGGAGCAGTGTCGGAAAAGGTTTGTCAATCCGTACAAACAGAACTGGTAAGCTAGTAAGCAAGAGCAGTCCCGCACTTTTGAAACCACTCGACGAATCCAAAAGTGTAAATTGACAGTCGGAGAGGACGTCCTCGAGAGCTAACAATGGCAGGAGACCATCTACGCTACAACTTAATGAACGATCACAACTAGGCTTACTAGACTTGTAAAATTACAACCTGTAAAATTGCGACGAAGGAGCCCATAAAATGTACAGGCCGTCTTAGAGTTACTTGACATGTGAAAACATACCATTAAAGCTCTCATTGACATCGTCTTTTGAAGTGAGCATGAGCGAATGAGCGAGGGAGTGAGGGATGATGGACTGGAATTGAGGGAAAACTGATAAGGTGAACTCCTGGTCAGTTTGATTATTAGTATCCGAGCAAAAGGCACCGGGGTGGTCACTGGAATGTTTCTTATTAGCGTATCGATAAGGATACAGGCCAGAAACCACGCTAGGTGGTACCGAAGAACCGGAGATACGAGGATGAAACGAATGTGGGCGTATTCCACGAGCCATACCACGTAAGAGGCCCATGAGCGAAGGCGCGAGAAAAAGACAAACACGCTCGATGGACGCCAACTGCGCGGAACCTTTGGTGACGTCAGGATTGTATTGCATTGTGTTGTGTCGTGCACGCGGCTGACGCAAAAACGCAGAAAAGGCCGTGCCGCGATCACCAAACTGTTGGCAAACATCGTCTATTTGTTCCAACAAACTGCTCGCAGAATCTAACAACGTTGAGATTATCTACAAGCAGTAACGGAAAAAGGGGAAACGTCAAGATATCCAAATCAGCAGGTGTGCAGAAAAGTGGACAAACGGTAACACGCCAGGTTTCCACTGAATTTTGACGTGAAATACATCATTATTTCGGTAAGGGTCTTCCTCGAAGTCTCAAAATATGAATAGTCGAATGTTTGGACCGGCTTTTGAGGTTCGAAAACTGACTTCGAGGTGTTTAGGATTATTACTGAAAGATGCGCAGAAGCTAGAGCTGAGCGAGATGCACAGTAAAAGAAGCACAGTCCTAGTGCTGGAACTAACAGAGTATTCGCATAGAGTGGAGTAGAACATAAGAGGGAATACACGAAAGTGTAAAAAAGGCTGCGTCAGCAGTCACGTATTTTCGTTTACTCGACGTGTTCTATCCAGTAAGACAACCTGCCTAGTGACACCATGGCCCAATTCTTTCCCATGCACCACTTCTGGAAGATCCATTGGATGTAGAACACCCTGCGCTTCAGGGTGAAACTGCGAAATCCCAATGATCATCAACTGCTTAAGATAAACATAAATAGCCACTCCCAGAGATTGTGCACGACACAACCCCCGATGGAGAACTTGTTACAGATTGCCTGGTACACTAATGAGGAATGGTTTCCGCGTGGTGCTAGGTTTGTGCGCTGTACAAGCTGACCTCCGTATACCACTGAGGAGCCTGTAACCAAACTAACCACAGCGCAATCAGCTATCAATAGCGTCGTCCAGTCCTTAGTTGCCGGTCGTTTTCGGATACACAGGGTGATTCAGATCACGCTCTTGTTCAGTACAGATTTTCATTCAACATGCGCCGTAAGCCCCAAAAACAAGCTCCCCAATTGGCGGTAGAACACCTCTATGGGCCACAATTTAGGGAAACATATCAAGGCATATTATGTTACTACTTATTTTGGAATAAGGCCTTCTAGAGAATCGGGGCCAACCATTGATCGCACGTGCCCAAAAAGGTGCCCGAATCACGTGTCTGAGCAGCGACACGCAGTTTTATGACTTTGAAGAAGCGTTTAACTCGATAAACTATCTCTCCTAGAAAACCATAGCCAGATGGGATGACCTTGAAGCCCGTAAACACTCTTCGTGCCCTTTATTTCCATACCAACTGTGAGGTTAGGGTGTCATCATCATCATCATCAACGACAGCAGGAAATCAGTGTTCAACACCGATGCTTCACTGCTGTGCAGTGTACAGCTGTTCAAATACTTGTTGATATCTAATGAAGTTCTCGAGGTTGTCCTCTCTTTCCCTTTTTGTTCAAATCTATCATCGACGTTAGCACGGAGTGCACACTCCAAAAGACCGTGAATCTGAGTATCGAAATCACGCCTGGAGATGGATTAATCGAATTGATTAAGAGGACGACATCGTTTGGACTTTTGAGTATTATTCGTCCGCGAAAAGTACTTCATACAGAATATCGGATGTGATCCCATGTTTCGGCATACGTTTTGCATCTCGAGTGTAAAGCCCCACTCCAAGGTTTCCCATTGTATCGCACTTTACTGGAACTTCAGAATTAAGAGCTTGAATTCTTTTGGCCCTTCCGATTGTCTTGGTAGCTGCATAGACTGTGAGTGTGGTGTAACAGATGAAGTCAATGCGCGAATAATCGTGGTACGAGCTGCGTTCACCAACTTGCGTCATTTGTGAGATCAGAACCTAATTTCTCTGAAAATAAATGGCCGTGTATAATGTAACAGCTGTCTTAATTTATGGTTGTACGACTTCGCCCCTCTGATTCGAGAACCCTAAGCGTGTTCAAAATTTTGATCGGTGTCTCCGTAGCATACAGGATATAGGCGGTTGCGGCGACTACGCAACGAGGTGTTGCGCAAGCGGGTAATTAGTGACGAATCCGAATGGTTAGAGAAGCAGATTAAAAATGCCAGATAGATGTGGTTATGTTGCGTGGTACGTACGCCCAAATATCGTCTACTCAATAACTCGCTGGTTTTTCCTCCAAGTGACTGCTATTGAATGGCTTGCAAGGGACAAGCCATTGCATGGCAGCAAGAAATCGGTTACAGTCAAGTTGAGTATTGCGGGAACTTCGCAACTACCGAGCTGTGGCAAACGTGATCTTTGCAGGACAGGAAACCAAACTCAGGAGTGCGCACGCTGTCATTCTTTAGCAAGACTGTCTAGTGTACGATTGCCTGCCGTTGTACGGCAGGGTTATATTGGGTAAGCTTCACAAAAGGCACTGGGTCAATACCCCAATTGGACATGATGAGCCGATGTGTTTAATTAATGGTGTCCAAAGGTCTAGGACTTCTCCGAACTAGGTTCCTACCCCTCTAATTTCGCTCCACTTTTCACTTAGGATTTCTTCCCCAGTAGTTGTATACCAGTTAAATGAAAGTATGTATTCCTGGTATATTTGTCAACCATGAAAATGAGGATACTCAGCATTCCTAGTTTACAAGAGGTCTGTTTCCATTCTTCGAACGTGAACGTGTATACTCTTGAATGGCTCCAAACCACGTTGCTTTTTTACGATAATGACGGTTAAATCACATAGACGTTAAGCAGCAGGAGTACACAAGCTTCAGTCATCGATGGAAGTCACTCTTCAGCGAAACAACTTTCCCGTGTCCCATCTCGGCTCAGACGGTGGAACCTGTGCACAGTAGTAGTAGGAGTCATTGACTACACTAGTTACGGAATTTTTCGTCTCGTGAAGGAACACTTCCGAGTCGTTTGTGGAACAGAAGCGGTCGGAAAGTGGGAAAGCTATCACATCGGCAACACTGCTTCGTAGAGGCTAGCTTTTGTGAAAGAACGAGCTGCCTCCGCACACACAATGATCGTAGAGAAGTTGGTGAATACTAAGGTCCACTACTACCTCCAGTGGAAAACAGCTTCTAGCAAAGATTATGTAAAGATTCAGGAATCACGTAGACCGCTGCCAAGAAGGTGCGAAAATACCGCACCACCAAGCTAGGTTGCAGGCCCTTCCATTCTGTTCAGCCACGTCATGGTCTGTCCCGCTAGAATGAGTTTAGAACAAAAAGAATCTTCCTTGATAAACCGTAGTTGGACATGCGCAGTACGCGCATAACCACTTAAACCTGGCGAGTTTTATTTACAGTACTCGTTGTTCTGCATCTGTGCCAATTAACTCATTCGCAAACCACTCTGTTGCGTAGATACTGTAGCCAGCTGGCTCCTCTAAGAGGACACCGGCGAAAAAGGTTTAGAGGTTTTTGGAAGCTGCAATTCACATGAGGTAACTTCCGCAACCATAATGTAACGTATTGTATGCATTGCATACACTGCCCTTCAGCTTCAGTAGCGCTCGTTTTTGACGCCACTTATGATACAAGTCCACAAATGTTGCTCGGATACCGGTATCGTGTTCATTTATTTCATTCATCACGGTGAAATCACAGCTTATGTATCTGACACGCATACCGACCAGCAGTCTCAAGCTTTTCAACTCGAAACCTCAAAGGGTAAAAGACACTGAAACGTTTGAAGTGGAAATTCGTGCTTTGAATGTGCAGAATGCACCACAAAACAAGGGACCATTTCACACACTATTTAGCACAGACTGCACAGACTGGATCTGTGAATAACAAAACCATGTCGCCCGAGCTATCCAAGTGAGTGTGCATTGTTATCTTAAAAGCGAAAAGATTGAAGAGAATAGTGGCAGATGACAGGCTTGGTAAATCCCACAGATTGTGATAAAACTGGGACAGTTCATTGTAAACCGTACCACATCCAGAGGTGCTGGAGCTTGAAGCAATGTCCGACTAACTGCCACAGGATGAACACCTGGTTATCATCAAGACGGAAGCCTGGATTATAGTGGAACCTTCATTTTCAAAATATGCAGCGGGAGAGGTCAAGACCATCGCGGCAGTATCTAATGCTAATTCGATACGCCGAAAGTCTTACCAAAAAGCAGGTCGTCCACCTTGGCGAATCAAGTTAGTCCATTCGAATGAAAATACATCCGTTTTGCAAATGGAGCAGGATGTTTGGTAAGCAGGTTCGAGCAGTACTATGGCGCAACTGTTGTAGATTCAAGCAAAAATGTTGTCTTGGTCTGTGTTGCTTGGTTCTTCCGCTGCTTGCGAAGATGCGGCACAGTCAATGTCGTATGGGGATAAAAAAGTTCATAATATAAAGATGGTACATGGTATCTGGGTGATCGTGCAATTACATGTAGTGGTTTATCAACCTTGTGAATTCACCGTTAGTGTCTTGGATCGGCTTGTGTCCAGGGTTGCTTAGAAGAGGTTTGGGTATTCAGTGCTGCCAAGCAAATCAGACGACTTTTCGCATATTCCACTATTTCCGCAGAGTGGTGACTGAGGTAAGCCCGGGACTAGTGCATCTTTCCGTCCTAAAATACAGTAGCCACATAACGCATCAATGTGGAAAGGTTTGGCGGTTTCACAGAGGATCATAGTGCTCTATGAACGCAAAATTGTCTCAACTCGGACCGCAGTACCCTACTGCTCGATACTTGCAAACTCGAATATTCTTGCAGGCAGGTCAGCAGTCTGGAGTCCAATGTTATTGTTTGGCGGACAATGTTTCGAGAAGACAAGTGTTGGCACCGCCTCGGGCATGGGGTAGGCTGACTATGAATCGCGCAGAGGCATGCATGATTGGTCTTCGCTGGTAACAAATACAGCCCCTCCACACGACTCGGTCTTTCGCCATAACGTCATAAAAAATTGATGGTAGTAGGGAATGGGTAAGCCAAGTGTAGGTGGGTAAACCCCAAAATCGTGAAATAAAACGATTTGATGTGAATCAAGAGGACTAACATCCGTGTGTCGCCTCCATTCACTTCGGAGTGGCCCGTTGCGAGGAATCAAACACTGGCACGTGGTTTGCGGTTGAAACAGTGTGGATAGCAACCAGAGTTCAGGTTTAAAAAGCTAAAACTTGTCTGATGCCGGTCTAAAACCAGACGAACCTTTGGGATTTACGGAACGGTCTAATTCATCAAGCAGAACGTGTCGAACGTCTTATATACCAATGGGCATTAGGAAGGTTATGTCAGGGCTACGTCAGAAGAGAACAAAACACACTGACTTTAATAGATTGACCTACCAAATCCGATCTTGAGGGATCCAACAAAGCAACCTGCGTCAGCAAGCTCGAAAGACAGAAACTGAAGCATTCAGACTGTGGAAGTCCTAGAAGCTAAGATAGAACACCAGAAGGAGCGCCTTTGTGAAA